>NC_056736.1:729362843-729437843 GCF_019279795.1 Protopterus annectens | reverse complement strand
CTAACCACGTCAGTAAGGTGGGCAAAACCTGAATGAAAATAGTATAAAATATTCTGTACTTCCTGCATCATGTCAGACAAAACTCTGTACTTGTATGGTTTTTTGCCTCCTGGTGTACACTAGTAAACTTTTGCATCTGAGCCTCCTGTGTTGTTATCTTTGTTTTTATTTAACAGTTTGGTCCTTCTTGAATCGGATACCCTCAGACAGCTACAGATCAGAGTGTAAAGGTGGTCGAACACTGCGCAGGAGAATCTACCAAAACGGTTCTTCTTGAAATACAAAGACCTCCGACTAATTGTCGCTTTGAGAGGCTGGCCACTTTCTGATCTGCGGCCGAAGAGCGGTCTTGAACTGGTCGACTCAGGAGGCTCAGGTAGGAAGATATTTGCCTTTTTTCTGTTTTAGATCAGGGACTAGGTTGCAGTAAATACTATTGTCAGAAGATTTGTTATACAGATCAGGGACAAAAGGAAATTACTGTATATTTTGTCAGGGATCAGGGAAACAGAATAAGGTAGGCAGTCATTCTAGATAAACTGTGTAAGGAACTGAAATACCACGTGGTGAAAAGGGTTACGTAACATTTTCTTTTAGTATGGGAAATCAGTGCACTAAAACATCGCGAGATCCGACCCTAACTGAAGACGCAAAATATATGCAATTACAACGGGCTGATAATGTAAGGTATTATACAAAATGGGTTAATAAATACGGATTTGATGGTAAATTAGATAAAATTTCATTAGTTAAACTCTTAAAACAACTTAAATCTGACGCAGAAGGTCAGGTGAAAAAACAGCAATGATTAGGCATTCCTCAGGCAAACAGGTGGATTGAGGAAGTAAACCGAAGGGAACAAAAAACCAAAAATGCTAAGACATTATTTTTAGATAAAGAGGATAATAATATAGTAATAGCAACAGCTCCTCCTCCCCCGCCCCCTCCGATGCCTTTTTCAGGATATGAAGCAGGAGGACAAGCTGGTCCACCTCCACGTTATCCTGATGTCACAAGAACACTAAAACCATTTGTTAGAGACCCTATTGAAACTAGGTCCCGGACACGTAAAACACTTGGGGACACAGACTTGTATCAAGTAGGGAGAAACACACTAGAGGAGAGTGAGGAAGAAATCTGTCCACTAATCGAGGTACCAAATCCTCAGGCAGGACAGGACCCAACTCTTCTAGTATACAGACCATGGACACCGGAAGATATTCGGAAAGCTACAGAGGGAATCCCTCATCCAAAAGTTAATTACACAAAGTTTTTACAAGATTTACAAGGTTTGAGACTAAGTTACCACTTGAATGGGGAAGAAGTAGAAAAGGTAGTTAGACAAATTGTGGGTCCAGACTGGCACATGATTTGTGGCACCTGGAATCCTCGTAATGCAGAGCTTAAACCACTCCCACATAGTGACGCAGAACTAGACAACAGAGTAAAAGGTCTTACAGACCGAATTTCTGAAAAATGGAAACCTAGAGCAGATTGGACTTGCATTAACCAATGCATACAACAAGAGAATGAGACTGTAGATGGGTACTATGGTAGATTATTGGAATGTTTCAATAACCATAGTGGTATGGCTATTCCTGAAAATCAGACACATGATACCTCGTATGAACAGCAACTGAAAAATGCGTTTTTGAAAGGTTGCATTGCACCTATCAGTAGCTTCATTACGAAGCATATGATAGATCATCGAACAAGTAGGCTACAAGCCTTACTTGAATATGCTAGACATGCTGAAAGACACTTCAATAGTAAAAAGAAAAAGAAGACACAAGTCTTCACTGCTGAAGATGGAGCTGAGGTTTTTGTAGTACAGTCCGGTAAAAAGGGTAAGAAAAATGCCCAGGGAAATAGACAATCTGACAAACGGTCAGAAGATTTTGAAGAGAGAAAAAAGAAAGGTGAGTGCTTTAAGTGCGGAAAGAAAGGACATTTAGCAAGGGATTGCAGGCTAAATAAAAAGGTGACTACAGAAAGTAAGGGTGATGAGGACTGACTATATGATAGTGATAAAAGTCAGAAATCATCAGGAAAGGTTAACAAACAAAGGACAAATGTAAATGTAGTAGAAGGAACAGAGGAAGTGCAAGCAGATGTAGAGGATGAAGAAAGTGAAATTTTAGATTTGGCATTACTGAGCTTGGAGTACTATCTGGCAGGCACAAAACCGGAAGTTACACTTCTGGTGGAGGGAAGGGAAGTAAAATTCCTGTGTGACTCAGGAGCGTCACAAACTTTGATACACCCCTCCAAGTTACCAGAATATTCCGAATCACCTGATTATATATTAGTAAAAGCAGCAAACGGACAGCTATATAGGGAGCCACTCTCCCATGATATAGCAATAACTGACCCTGTTTCAGGTATGACTCAGAAAAGTAAAATTGTAGTTTCTGCAAAATGTCCAGTAAACTTACTGGGAAGAGATCTTATGCAGATATTTGGCATAGCGGTAGTTCCCACTATGCAGGGTATGGAGGTACAAAGACAAATGGATACTTTTGTGGTGCGACCGGAGGGTGAAACTTTTTACTGGTACAGCCAGGACCTAGTTACGACTGGTCCAGGGGCAGTAACCGAGGAACTGATGAATGTAGCCATCAGTAAGGCCCCCTCCCTTGACACTGACCAACAGCATTTGTTATATTGTACGCTATACTACTGTAGCATGCCAGGACCTGATAAAGAATATGAGCAAGAATTATTCAAAAATCCTGCTAACAGGTTAGTATTACGAACCTTGTATTGGGATACTGAGGGAAACAGTGTGGTAAGCTGTTCATTACCTCAGGAATTCATGACACTGTACAAATCTAATAGACTACCACATGTCAGCTTGACAAAAAACAAGAATATGAAATGGGCAGACCTAGGAGAAAAAGTAACAAGATGGGAAAAACAAACTGAGTTAGAATTATCAGAGCAGGGAATAAAACAACAGAAATTGAATTGGCTAACACAGACACATCCAGCTGTACACTTACAAACTAGTGAAGACAGCTGATTAGCGTTCTTATTAGAAGAAGAAGAAAAAGCCTTGTGTGACATACCAAAGATTCTTTGGTCAACAGGCAAATCAGATGTAGGACTTATTCAAACAGCAGGACCAGTTACTATTACACCAAAATCAGCATTTAGACCACAGGAAAAGACAATACCCCTTGAGGAAAGATGCAGAGCAAGGAATCAAGCCTATAATAGCAGCATTACTCAAGGAAGGAGTACTGGTAGAATCTCTTGATTCACCATGTAATACCCCTTTATTTCCTGTTAAAAAAGCAAACGGGGAATGGCGGATGGTACAAGATTTACAAGCTGTAAACAATGCAATAATACCTAGAGCATCTACGGTGCCAGACCCACACACCTTGTTGAACGATTTAAAGCCGCAACAAAAATATTTTACTGTAGTAGACATAAGCAATGCTTTCTTTTCAATACCTATACATCCTGATAGCCAGTATTGGTTTGCATTTACATTTCAGGGTAAAGGATATACCTATACTCAGCTACCGCAGGGATATTGTGAAAGTCCAACGATATTTGCACAAGAAATGGCAAGCAACCTGGCAGGGTTTACCCCACCAGGAGGTAGTCAGATTCTACTTTATGTAGATGACATTTTGCTAGCAGCCTCCACCCAGCATCAATGCAGGGAGGATACGATAGCATTATTGAAATTTTTGGCAGCACAGGGACATAAAGTAAACAAAAGTAAGTTACAACTTTGGAAAAAACAGGTCAGATACCTAGGATATGTAATATCCAATGAAGGTAGAATATTAGACGAAGACAGAAAAACAGCAATTTTACAAGCACCTAAACCAGCGACCAAGAAGGAAATGATGTCCTTCTTGGGAACAACTAATTTTTATCGAAGCTGGATATCAAACTATGCTTTAGAATCTGCTCCACTGGCTGATTTAATATATAAAACACCAATGGCAGCACAAGATATATTATCATGGACACCTGAAGCAGAAACAGCTTTCTGCAGACTAAAACAATTGATAGCTTCTTCATTAGTTTTAGGACTTCCGAATTACCACAAAAGATTCTTTCAGACTGTAGATTGTAAACAGGGATACATGACGTCAGTTCTGACGCAACAGCATGGGGATAAGCAACGCCCCATAGCTTACTATTCATCACAGTTAGACCCAGTGGCACGATCGTTGCCTCACTGTGTGCAAGCAGTGGTCGCAGCTGCAATGGCAGTACAGGCTTCGGCCTCAGTGGTGTTATTCCACCCTCTCACACTGAGAGTGCCTCATGCAGTCGCGATAATTTTACTGCAAGAAAAAATAGCATATCTTTCTCCTGCTAGACATCTTTCGTGTATGACCATACTGCTGAGCCAACCTCATATGGTAATTGAACGTTGTACAACATTAAACCCGTCAACATTACTTCCAACTCCTGTGGATGGCACACCGCACAGCTGCCTGCAGGAAATTGAGCAAATAACTTTGCCCAGACAAGACCTCACTGATATGCCCTTGGATGATGCCGAGGTGACATTTTACGTGGATGGCTCATGCAGAAAGGGTCCTACAGGGAAAAATCTAGTAGGATATGCAGTAGTCACAGATACAGAGATCTTAGAAGCCCAACCTTTACAGCATAACCTATCTGCTCAAGCAGCAGAACTGATAGCCTTAACACGGGCTTGCACTCTAGCGAAAGATAAATGTGTAAACATATATACTGACAGTCAGTATGCTTTCTCTACAGTGCATGCATGTTTTTGCGCAACAATGGAAAAATAGGGGAATGATAACATCTAATGGCAAACCGATTAATCATGCGCAACTTATTTTGAACTTATTAGATTCTATTCAGTTACCTACTAAAGTAGCTATTTGTAAATGTTTAGCTCATACAAAACAACAGGATAGAATTTCAAAAGGAAATGCAAAAGCTGATGCAGCTGCAAAGCAAGCAGCCTCAGACTCAGAAACTTTACTTTTAACCGAGGAATTACAACCCTCTGAGATTTTAGATCTAGAAATGTTAAAAACAATGCAGACAGTGACTACAAAATCAGAGAAACAAAAATGGGAGAAATGAGGTGCAATCCTCGAAAATGGACTGTATGTCTCCAAAGAGAAAAAAACAATATTACCGTCTAATTTATTTAGATATGCAGCTTTGTTGAGCCATGGGCAGTGCCATGTCTCAACAGGGGGGATGGTACAGTTAGTAAATCAAATATTCCAAACATACGGATTCATAAATTATACAAAAAAATTTTGTGCAGCATGCCATATTTGTAACAAACATCATGCACAAGGGGCATTCAAACCCAAGCAAGGGAGTTTTCCTACACCACCATATCCATTCCACACTATTTGTATGGATTTCATAGAATTGAATAAATGTGAAGGGAAAAAATACTGTTTAGTAATTATAGATATGTTTTCCAAATGGGTAGAAGCGTTTCCAACTAAAAATCCAGATGCAGCAACCGTGGCAAAAGCCCTAGTAAAAGAAATAATTCCCAGATTTGGCATACCAGAAAGGATTTATAGTGACAATGGGACACATTTTGTTAATCAGACGATTCACCAGCTTGGGAGATTCTTTGGAATCTCCTTAAAGAATCATTGTGCTTACCACCCACAGTCTGCAGGACTGGTGGAAAGGTACAATGGAATTCTAAAAAACAAATTGAGGAAGCTAGTGAGTGAGACACAGAAAAACTGGATTTGCTGTTTGCCTTTGGCACTGCTGAGCATGAGAACAGTTCCAAATGTAAAGGGTTTGACTCCCTTTGAAATGATATTTGGAAGGGCATATTATGTGCCACAGTGGAAAGCTCTCATGCCTGCAGAACTAGAGGCTGACAGCTCATTAGCTAGCTACATGAGAAAACTGTTAACAAATAAAACTGTTTTGCAGTTGAACTCTTTTTCAGATAAAAGACAGACCAGACCGCTAGGAGTAGTGCTGACTCTGGGGACCTGGGTGTGGTTGAAGGTTATGAAGAGGAAGAATTGGGCGAGTCCAAAGTGGGAAGGACCGTACCAGGTACTGTTGGCAATGCCTACTGCAGTCAAAGTTGCTGAGCGGTCGTCCTGGGTCCATATGACGCACTGTAAACCGGTAAAGAATTTTCAACTTGATAAACATTTTGGGACTGATACACAACAAAGGCAGGATGGCCAAGAGCAAAACGAGTAAAAATACAGATCAACCCCAAAGATGTTGCTTAATCATCTTGTTGACTATGCATTTATTGACTATGATTGTGATGACCTTCCTTTTGTTGTGGTTTTTCCTACATGTAACCACACAAGTGAAAGTGGAGACGTGATGAACTGTCTATAGACTGGCATCTAAACTTTAACACATACCTAGCTATGAAGCGTGTATATGTAGAGACTATGAACATTTCAAATTGCTGGGTTTGTATTGCTATACCAACAGCATATGGAGGACTGTTAATGTCCGCTGTCCCCTTGGGGATAAATGAGACTTGGGAGAATTTACTTTTTGATACAGGATCTGTAAGATCACAAGACAAAATTGCATTGTATTTGCCTATTACACAGAAGGGAATTGTATGTTTTTATAAGAATGATACACTTCAAGTGGGTTGGAGTAACTGTAACATAACTATATCTTATAAATGCTATATTAAAGTTAAAGATAGAGGCACTGTTTGTAATACAAATTATGATTCATATTTGAGTTTAATGAAAACAACATTAAGTGATGTACAGAGAAATCCTGTTTTGCATAAACAACTGTCTATTATAGACAAGAAAATGTTTCATTCAGAATTAACCCGCATCAGTACAAAAGTAGAAAATTGTTATTTTGTTTGTGGGAAAAAGGCATACAAATGGCTACCTGAGAATTGGTCCGGCAGTTGTTTTTTGGGTTATCTGGTTCCGGCCATAAGACATACTGCAGAATTACCTCTAGGTAAGATACGAAATGTGAGAGATGTAGCCCGGAAACCTGAAGGTCCAATCAGAAAACCTATAAATCCAGTGGGACAAATCGAAGCTGGTTGGAAAGACCATCATTCCGTAAAAAACAAAGAAAAATTGACTCATATGGACTTGAGTGACAGTGTAATATCCTGGGCTGGAATACTTCCAGCATATGGAGCAGTCAAATCGATCTGGAAGTTGAGAAAGCTGTCGAAACTTCTCGAAGTAATGAGTAATGCAACTTTTTCTGCTCTCGAACTAGTGACTGATGAACTAAATGCAATGAGAACTGTTGTGCTACAAAATCGAATGGCTCTTGACTTCACCCTAGCGGCGAGAGGTGGTAATGCGGCGCTTATCAAAGAAGAATGCTGTGCGTTTATACCAGACAATCGACATGAAATTAATGACCACCTAGAGGTAATACAGCAGGTATCGGCCATGACTGATCCAGGCCCAAACCCACTGATGAACTTTTTCCAGAGTCTGTTTGGTGGGTGGGGTTCTATCCTAATGAACATCTTGATTGCTATTTGTGTTGGTCTGCTCCTACTAGGAGCATGCGTCTGTTGTAGGATTCCCTGCATGAAAAGATTGATCAAAGATTTTATTGATGTATCTGTAACTGAAACTTTGTACCAAGACATTGAGTTAGAAAAATTAATTTCAGATGAAATTCTTTCCGAAGTATAAACTAAATGACTTACCTGGTTGAAAGTCCTTAAAGGAGAAGGCCAGGGGATGAAATGACATTGTTTATATTTCAGAATAGAATAAAAGTATTAAAAGGGAGGAAAATGTTAGAAAAATATGTATTTGAACATATATAAAGTGCTAGTTTAAAAGCAAATAGTGTATAATGCATTTTATTCTATTAATAATATGGCAATAAGAATGATTTTACATGTAATTGCTTGAAGCTTTGGAACTGCAGTGTATTTGAACTCTGACCCTGGCAGTAGGCAGCTCAGCAAGCTTATGTTTTTCACTAATGATTATCTGCTGGGTCAGGAAATTAAATGTATAAAGCATTGAAAATCTTCTTCTCCTTCCTCTGGGACAATTGGCCTTGTAAATGTTACCAAGATAAGACACAGCTGCTGAGAGAATGTTGCAAGAAGAACAAAGAAGTGTATTACAAGACTGAACCAACTATTGTATTTGAGAAGGCCTGAAACCTTGAAGGAGTAACATTTACAGAAAGACATTATAACTGACCAGGTGCTTTGCAAGGCTGTATTATTCCCAAGGGAAAGCTTTTTTTAAAAAATATAACATCAGTAATCTTTATGAATAGAATACTGTTAGTAAAAGTGATGTAGATGCCCTGTGACTAACCACGTCAGTAAGGTGGGCAAAACCTGAATGAAAATACTATAAAATATTCTGTACTTCCTGCATCATGTCAGACAAAACTCTGTACTTGTATGTTTTTTTGCCTCCTGGTGTACACTAATAAACTTTTGCATCTGAGCCTCCTGTGTTGTTATCTTTGTTTTTATTTAACACCTCTCAACACAGGGGGTAAGATTTGGTTCCTCCTTGTTTGTTGATGTACCAAGACTCTGACATGTTGTCTGTCTGAATTGTAATTGTTCCCAGAGGTAGAGAAAGGACTGTAGTGTTAGAAGTACCACTGTCATCTCCAGGACATTTATATGCAGATGAGCCTTGTGTTTCTTCCACATGTCTTGGGCTGTTCTTCCCTGAAAATGCCCCCCTCCACCCAATCAAGGAAGTGTCTGCGGTCACCGTGGCTATGGGGTTGAGTAGAATGAATGGACATCCCTGAGATACATGCTGAGATGTCAGCCACCATTGAAAGTCTTTCTTGCATGCATTCATTATGACAATTTGATGTGACATTGGAAGTTCCTGAAAGGACCATTGAGAGAATAGGAGGCATTGTAGAATTTGCATATGCATTCGTGCGAGGGGAATGGCAATGATTGCTGTTGCCATCGATCCTAGCAATTTCAGTACCATTGAGACTGAGGTGTTTTTTCTCAGAAGCAGGTCTGATACTTGTTCTCATAAGAGAGAAATTCATTATGGAGGTAGTGTTAATGTCATAGAAACTGTGTTTAGTTTTGCTCCTATGAAGATGGTCTGTTGCGATGGTGATAAGGCAAATTTTTCTGAGTTGATGATAACCACCAATTGATTGCATAAGTGCAAGGTCGTGTCCCTTGCATGAATGAGTTGATGCTTGGTGGTGGCAGTGAGGAGCCAGTCATCTAGATATGGAAACACCTGGAATCCCAACCATCTCAGGTTAGCGGTGACTACTGCCATACATTTGGTGAACACTCTGGAGGCTGTAGTGAGACCAAAGGGCAGTGTGTGAAATTGATAATGGCTGGCTCCCAGCCGGAAGAGTAGATGATCCCTGGATGGTCTGTCCATCTTTATGTGGTAGTATGCATCCTGAAGATCTATAGAGCACATCGAATTGTCTTTCCCCAGAAAGGTAAGTATTGACTGAAGCATGACCATCTGGAACTTCGCCTTTTTCACTGACTTGTTTAGTCTGCTTAGGTCCAGAATAGGTCTCCAGTCCCCTATTTTCTTTGGAACTAAAAAGAACATTGAGTAAGTTCCGGATCCTCTTTGGTCTGCTGGGACTGGTTGGATGACTCTTTTTTCCTGCAAACTTTAGACCTCTAAGGCTGCTAGGTCCCTGTGACTGGGTGGAACATCTGGGATTTTCTTTACTAGAGGGGGTGGGGTGGCAAAGGGAATAGAGTATCCTCTGGATATTATACTTTGTACCCAGCTGTCTTTTGTTATTTTTAGCTGGCATCTAGGTACAAAGGTAAGCATCCCCCAACTGCTTCCAGAGATGGACAGTCGGGCATCCTCTCAGGAGCTCTGATAGGGCTTGCCAAAGAACTGCTCTCTGTTGCCCTGGATCTGAAGACTCCCCCTACTGTGTGGATGGCATCTTCTGTTATTACCCCCTCTTCTGCCTATAGAGGGGGTGTCACCACAAGTGTTTTGGAAATATCCTTGAGACTTATGGAACCATATCTTTCCACCTCCCGTCCCTTTGGAGTAAGGTCTATTCGGGATAGAAAAACATACATCAATGGCAGACAAGGTCTTTCCTTCTTTCTCATGCCTGGTAAGAGTTTCCTTAACCTTAGGTCTGAAAAGGGATGAACCATCAAAGGGGGTGTTAAGGAAGGAAGACTTAAGGGGTTCCACAAAGGAACATAAGCGCATCCAGGAAAGATTCCTGTACCTTCTGCCCTGCTCGTACCATCAGCTGCATAAGACAACAGACACATGGAAGAGTTCACTATCGAATTAAGAGTGGAGATCTGGGAAGTTACCTTGTCCAAAACTCCTGCACCTACTGAACCCTGTAGGGTATCTCCTAGCTCATTCAGGAGATCCCTTTGTAACCTAGTAAAATGTGTGAGGTAGTTCAGCAATCGAAGAACAAAGGTCGCTGAACTGAACATATGCTTCCCATATCTGTCCATAATCCTAGATTCCCTATTAGGAGGATGAACAGATGAAGAAGCCTCCAATAATTCCTTCTTGGTGGCTGCCGCCACCACCATAGCATCAACCGGTATTCCTTTGGTAAGGTAAAGTCTGTCTTGTGGGCTGGTAATAAATTTGTTAGGCCTCCTAGGGACAGGCTCCATGGTGCCTGGGGACTCCCACACCCTTCTAGTGAGTAATTCCAGCAATTCATCAAAGGGTGGAGACACCCAAGACGTGGAGGGTTGAGATCCAAAAGCCTTCAGGAGAACTGACTCATCATCAGTAGGGTTAAGGGATTTCCACCCCTTTGTTTAAGGATCTCTAAGATATCTACAAAGGAGATATCATCTGAGGGGGACCGTGGGGACCCTTCTGACTCATCCAAGTCAGTATCCAAAGTGACTGATTCCTGTGGGGAGTCCAAATGCTTCATCTTGCAGACTCTTATCCAAGGCACTTCTTCAGTGGAGGCTTCTGGAGAGGTCTCGGAAGAACATGGCTCATCCAATGGAGCTTCCTGAGGCTCAGGATCTCTACGCTTCAAAGGAGCATGTGATGAAGAGGCAGACACCAGTGCTTTCAGGGAGGGAGCTGCTTGAACTGATGGAGTGGTTGTCGGGGCAGAAAAGGCCCTCCTCATAGCTTTGAAGGCCCCTCGGCCCCAACGAAAAGAATCCCTCGGATCCGAAGAACCAATGGAAATCATCTGCACCGGTACAGAGGGCTCCAAGCCAGAGGTCGGGGCTGAGCTCAATCGAGCCAAAGCCCCGAGAGGTAAAGTCGGCAACGACAAGTTGGTCCAAATGTCCTCCACAGACCCGACCAGTGAGTGTCAGCCCAGCGATTACTCAGTCGGCGCTGAGGGTATCAGGGTAGTTGGGGCTGAAAAAACCTATAAAAGGTGTCGGACCCAAAGGGTCCATGATCATCAGTTTTGTGCTCTCTGGAGGAGGAAAAGAAGATGTAGGAGGAACTAAGATCGCCTCTGAAGCCACCTGGGTCAGTGCCAATAACATTTTTGCTAGCGCTGGTATCTGTTGAAGTTTCTTCACCACACAGTCCACATCCAGATCAGACAGTATACTTGAAGCCCATGAGGAATGTGAGGAGGCCACAGATTGCAGTATAAGAGACTTTAAGGAAGGAGGTACCAGCTCCAAAGTCAGTGACTGGCACCTAACCATAACAACAGTTGGTTCCGAAGGCTGTGGAACTGATGTTGATGCTTTACTGGAAGCTGACTTCGATGTAGATGGAGATAGCTGACTTCAGTGTAGATGGAGATTTTGTTGGCTCCATCTTCTTTGAGTGTTTGTCTCGCTTATCCAATTTCTCCTGAAATAAGGATTTAAGCAGACCTTTGTCCATCAACTTTCTCTTCCTCTCATGCGACACACTTGAGCTGAAGCAGTGGCTTACAGAGCAGCTTTCTTGCATGTGAACCTCACCCAAGCAGTAAACACATTCAATATGTCCATCAGTTATGGACATCGTTTGCCCACATCTAGGTCACTTCTTGAAGCCAGACTTGTCTTTCTCTTTTTCCTGGTGTGACGTCTTCCACAACAGCAGAAAAATAATTCACACAACAACTATTCAAGCCTTGTAGGAGAAGGGCTTAAACAAATCAGAACACGCACAAATTATTTATATGCCCTGTGTAATCTAACACACCACACACAGTATACTAACACTAATAAGAAATAGAAACCAATGGCCAAAAAATACGGCCACTAACTTTACTAAATAGGAAGTAAAGGTAAGTATACACCCTGTTAAAAAGAAGGGCTAAACAACACACTCTAATAGGGAAGAAACTCTGTGCCCTATGAAATTTATGGGCTAAAACTATTAAACACACTAACTATGTTAGAATATATATCTATATGCTCTACAAAAGAGCTCACACACACTTTTAGCTAAAGAGAAAGGAGAAATAAAGGGCCTAAAAAAACGAGGCCACTAATTCCTCTTAAACTCACTAACTATGCTAATTCAAGAGAGATAGGGAGAATAGAAAGCGTAACCAACAAAAAACATGGCCTTAAAGATTAATTATCTAATCTAAATCAAGCTATAAGAACAAGCTATCCACTGTAGCTATTATATTAATGCTAAATTATTGAATTTTTGCTAAAACTGTAGCTATAATATTCAAAGAAGAAAAGTTATTCACTGGCCAGAGCTGGTGAATGTCCGATCAAGTTGCAGCAGCAAATGAGATCTGGGGAAAGATCAGGGTGCATCATGGGATAGGGAGTTGGCCTCGAGCTGGTTGAAGACCTTGAGCTTTTGCAGTTGGCTGAGTTAGAGCAGAGGATCGACTCCTAACCCACCAGTAAAGATTGAACGGCGAGATAGGACAACTTCACATCATATGTTTTCATATTTAGTAAATATCTCAATAAGCATGCACTTATAGAAGAATTTCTGGTCATGTGAAAAGATATGTTTGGTTAACAAAAGTATTCTAACATTCTATGTATAGGTTGTATATTTCTGAAGATATGAGCATTTTTTAATGAAAGTTTAGAAAAATAGAATTTGGGATTTGTGTGCATTGTAATATATTAAAGTACTTATGGAAAAGACTGTTATCACTGTAAAGAATATTTCTTACTGACGGCATTGCTATTTGTATGTCTTTAATAGCTTTTGTTGTTCACAGTATTTACAATTATTATCATCATGCTTTTTAAGTTTATTTTTCAGAAAATGCTCTGGAATGCAGGATGCGTGCAGGCTGTAAGAGGTGTGACATTCCACAACACATAGGTGTTAATGAGAAAAAGAAATCACTGGTGGCATATGCTTTGAAACTGCCATGACAGTGGCTGTTTATTCAAAAGTTATCAGTGAGTTCAGCATCAGGGTGTTGGGATCAGTGAAGGGTGTCTTAATGGAATTGCGACTTTGAATAGCATAGAGAAGATACACTGGTTTACACAAAATCCACACATAAAACCTTTCTCAAACAACAACTGAGACTTAATGCTTATAAACAAAATTCATTGTTTTAAAGAAATAAATGTTGGTATAACAGAATGAAAAATAAACTGACTGCAAGTATGCAGCTGACAGTGGGAGTGTTACAAACTCAAATGCCCTCTGGAACCATAACTAGCCTATCAGAAAATGCTATTACTGTTAAAAAATAAGAAGTTATGTACCTACCATAACGTTCCATGTTAGTTGTCTTCTCTCGCCTTCTTTCTTGCTTGATGGGTTCGGAGCCGATCCTCGGCTCCGACTCGGCACTTGCTAAGCTCGAGAGTCACTTTTACCAGCTCGAGGCAGCCCCATATCCCATGATGCAAGGCGGTAAGTACCCAGATCTCGTTTGATGACAAAGGGCAATAGCACCAAGCATAAAACACTTCCAAAAGGAAGAAAGAAAACTTACAGGATGGAAGAAGGACCAGGTCTGAATGGTCTTCAGCATAATAATTTCTTATAAAAGGTCTGTCCAGGCCTGGGGAAGGAGGGAGGGTCGCAAGAAAGAAGGCGAGAGAAGACAACTAACATGGAACGTTATGGTAGGTACATAACTTCTTAATGTTAAGTTGTCAATCTCGCCTTCATTCTTGCTTGATGGGACCGCGTCCCTAGCACCTCTATCCTGGGTGGCTCAATGGAACAGACTCTTGAGGACTGTAGAGCCAAAACTGGCTCTGTCCCTGGAGGCCAAGTCCAATTTGTAATGGGAAACAAAAGTGTGAGGAGTGGCCCAAGTGGCGCTGCACAAATAGTGTCTAAAGGAAGTCTAGCTTGAAAGGCTGTAGAAGTAGCTAAGCTCCTAGTTGAATGTGCTTTAGGTTTTGAGCACAGCTGTTTTCCTCTGAGCAGATAAATTTCAGAGATGACCGAAGAAAGCCATCTAGACAAGGTCACTTTAGAAACAGGAAGGCCTTTCTTATTATCCGCATAGGAAACAAAAAGTTGATCAGATTTCCTAAATTTTTTTGTTCTGTCCAAATAATATCTGAGTTGACGGTGGACATCAAGATAATGTAGTTTTTGTTCGGCTCTGTCTGAATAGTTTGGGAAAAATACGGGGAGATCAATGGATTGATTCAAATTGGTCTTTGAAGCGACCTTAGGCAAAAAGGTCGGATTAGTTCTCAAAGATACTCTGTCTTTGTGAAAAACCAAATAGGGGGGGTCGAACCAATAGAGCATGAAGTTCAGACACCCTCCTGGCTGATGTAATAGCCACTAGGAATAAAGTTTTCCAAGAAAGAAATTTCAGGGAACAAGAAACAGCTGGCTCGAAGGGGGAAGAATCAAGGATGTCAGCACTAAATTTAGATCCCACTGAGGAGGAGGATTCCTGATTGGAGGCTTTAGTAGGAAAATTCCTTTCAAGAAGGCCCTGCAGAGCCTATGGGACATAATATTGTGATCTGCGACCCCGACATGAAAGTTGGAGATAGCAGCCAATTGAACTCTGACTGTGGAAGAAGAGGAGCCTGCATGAAAAATCTCTGCTAAGAAGTCCAGGACTGCCTGAACAGGGGCAGTGAAAGGATCAATATTCTTGGCCTTAGCCCAATAAGAGAAATGTTTCCATTTGCTTGTATAAATCCTCCTGGTAGAGGATTTTAAAGAAGCTACTATGATGTCTCTAACAGGGTTAGAGATCAAAGGAAGCCTGGCTAAGGAAGGAAGTGGAGCAACCATGCTGTGAGGTTGAGAGAAGGGATAGACCGGTGCAGCTGACCGGATTGGTGAATCAGAAGATCTGGCACTGGGTCCAGATGCCACGGCTGCACCAAAAGGTGACGATGGAGGAACGGGAACCAAACTTGTCGAGGCCAGTAAGGGGCAATGAGAATCAATTTGGCTCTCAAAGCCGGAGCTTTCTGGATAACTTGAGGGATCAGAGGAAATGGAGGGAAGGCATAAAGAAGTCCCTGGGGCCAATCCTGGGTCAGAGCGTCTCTGGGGATGGCCTGGAAGAGGGAAGAGAGAAGAAGTCTGGGCATTTGCTGTTTTGGGGAGTAGCAAAAGATCGCAACATGGACGACCCCATTCCAGAAAAATCTCTTCCGCTATAGATTGCTTGAGAGACCACTCGTGAGGCATGAGAATAGCTCTGCTCAATCTGTCCGCTACAATGTTGGTTTTCCCAGGGATATGCGTTGCTACCAGAAACCGATGAGAGGAGATCGCCCATTGCCATAGTCTGAGCGCTTCGACACAAGGGGTAGGACTTGGTTCCGCCCTGTTTGTTGATATACCAAACTACAGACATGTTGTCTGTGTGGACTGCAATTGTCCCTACGGGAAGAAAGTCGTTGAGGGCTTGCAACGTTAAAAGCACTGCTCTCATCTCCAGGACATTTATGTGCAGGTGGTACTCGAACGGCTGCCACGTCCCATGAACCATCCTGCCCTGATAATGACCCCCACCCGATCAGGGAGGCATCCGTGGTGACAGTGGCTATCGGGGATGGGGTACAAAGTGTCTGCCTTGGTGAACCTGAGGAGATGTGATCCACCAAGCAAGATGATCTTTGCAAGTCTGTGTCACCAGAATCTGGTGACGCATTGGAAGTTGTTGGTACGACCACTGTGTGAACAGCATCCACTGAAGAAGGCGCATGTAGAAGCGAGCCAGGGAAGAAGAGTAATGGCCGCAGCCATGAGGCCTAATACCTTTAGAACCATTCTGGCCTGTACTTTCTTGTTGGCTAGAATGATCCTGACATGACTCTGAATGTCTGAAACTCTTTGATCTGTAAGGGTAGCTGACATCCGAACAGTGTTTAAGTTTGCGCCTATGAAAGTAATAGACTGGCAGGGCGATAAGGATGACTTTTCGAAGTTGATCGAGATGCCCAAATGAGAACAAAGATTTATTGTGTAATCCCTGGCTTGAATAAGCTGATGCCTGGTGGTGGCTGACAGGAGCCAGTCGTCGAGATACGGAAACACCTGGAATCCTTGACGTCTCAGGTGAGCCGTGACCACTGCCATGCATTTGGTGAACACTCTGGGGGCTGTAGTGAGACCAAAGGGCAGGGCTCTGAACTGGAAATGACTGGACCCCAGCCGAAAGCGGAGAAATCTCCTGGAGTGTCTGTGAATTTTGATGTGATAGTACGCATCCTGAAGATCTATTGAGCACATCCAGTTGTCCTTCTGTAAGAAGGGCAGAATTGACTGAAGAGTGACCATTCGAATCTTGTCTTCCTCACAGACTTGTTGAGTCTGCTGAGATCCAATATTGGTCTCCAGTCTCCGTCTTTTGGGGACCAAAAGAACCTTGAGTAGATTCCGGCTCTGAATGGTCTGTTGTAACTGGCTGAATGGCTCTTTTGCAGTAGTTTTGAGACTTCTAACTCTGCAATTTCCCTTAGACCGGGTGGTACATCTGGAAGGGAATTTGAGGGAAAGGACTTTCCTCGAAAGGAATTATGTAACCCTTGGATATGATCGACTGTACCCATCTGTCTTGAGTGAGGGAATGCCAGGCTTCTGGGTACAGTGATAATCTTCCCGACTGCCTCCAAGGAGGGACAGCCGGGCAACATCTCAGGGATGCTGAAAGGGCTTGTCAGAGAGAGGCTCTCTGTTTCCCTGGTTTTGGACCCCTCTGCCTCTATAGCGGCGTGTAATGTTGTTACCCCCCCTGCCTCTAGAGGTAAAACCACCACGTGAGTCTTGCGTGACTCCTTGGGATTTATGGAACCACATTTTGCCACCTTTCTGTCCTTTGGGGTAAGGTCTAGAAGGGGTGGAAAACGGACTCCTGCAGAAAGAGTCTTGCCGTCCTGCTCACACCTGGTCAAAGTTTCCTTCACTTGAGGGCCAAACAAAGCTGACCCATCAAAGGGAGAATTTGTGAAGGACGCCTTAAAGGGATCTGCAAAGTCACATAGCCGCATCCAGGCTTGGCGTCTAAGAGCCACACCTGTACCTGCGGCCCTACTCGCTCCATCAGCAGCATATGATATTAGCCGCATGGAGGAGTTTGCAATGGAATTAAGGGTTCCTAGCTGCGAAGCAATTTTTTCCTGAGCTCCTGCAGCTGTAGGATCCTGAACAACATCACCTAGCTCCTTAAGGATATCCCTTTGGAGTCTGGTGAAGTGACATAGGTAATTCAGCGAACGCATAGCAAAGGTCGCTGAGGAAAACATCCGCCACCGTACCTATCCATAGTCCTAGAGTCCTTATTAGGAGGATGGACGGCACGGAAGGATCTGCAAGTTCCTTCTTGGTGGCAGCAGCCACCACCATGGCATCAGCGGGGACACCCTTAGTGAGGAATTGCTTATCACACGGGGCAGTGATAAATTTTGAAGGCCTCCTAGGGACTGGCTCTACAGAGTCAGGAGCAGCCCACGCCTTTCGGGCAATAACCTGCATAAGGGGGTCGAAAGGCGGAGACACCCAGGAGGTGGAGGGCCGAGATCCAAACGCCTCTAGGTATACTGACTCATCCTCAGAGGGATTATTGGTGGGCCAGTTTCCCCTCTGTCTAAGGAGTTCTAGGATGTCTGAGAAGGAGACATCCTCAGAGGGGGATCTTGGGGATCCCTCTGACTCATCAAAGTCAGTATCTGATGTGATAGACTCGGGGGAGTCTACATGTTTCCTCTTACAAGTCCTCTTCCTAGGAGGACCTCCCGAAACATCAGGAGAATCCTCGGAAGAGGGGGAAATTCCCAATGGGGAAACCTGAGGCGGAGGATCTCTGGGTCCTGTAGCAAGAGAAGTGGCAGAGATGTCAATAGGCACTATAGAGGGAGGAGCTAAGGGAACAGACTGCTGGCTGATACCAGTGGCCAGCACACTCTTCATTACCTCGAATGCTCCCCTCCCAGGCAGGTCCGAGAGAACCCGTTCTGAAGAGCTGGGAACTCCAGGGGCCACCGAAAGGGAAGTCTCCGAGGCAGATGTCGGAGCCGAGCTCACCAAGGCCGAGGCTCCAAGGGGAAGAGCGGGCTCGGACAAGGGTCCAATGCCACTCACCCCCTCGGAGGAGACCATGGAAGCCCGGCCGCCGAATCCCTCTAAGGAAGGTCTCGAAGAGGAGATAAGAGTAGAGGCTGAAGGAACAGAAGGGGGTATCTGTCCCTCAGCCGTAGCAGTAACCATTCCCGAAGACTCCAACTCCAAGCTCTGGGGTAGAGTTGAAGGAGGAACTGCAACGGGGTGTGGACCAATAGTCGTCTGTTGAGACGGACTATGTAACATTTGGGCCAGTGCCTGTGACTTAAGTAATCTACTGACCACTCTCTCTAAGTCATGGCCAGAAAGCCTGGATGACCTTGAAGATCGGCTCCGATGGCTCCGTTCCGAGAGGAGAGGTGAAGCCGGAGCCGAAAGTATCGGCTCCAAGGAAGGAGACCTAGACCTCTTCCTCGAAGGAGCCATCGGAACCGATGAAACTATTGAACCTGTTGGAGCCGACAACTTATCGGAGCCGACAGGTATCCTCGATGCATCAGCTCCAGCCGGAGCCGATACAGCCACAAAAGTAACGGTGTCGGAGCCGATCGGAGCCGACACCGATGCCTGAGCCACATGGTGGTCGGAACCGATCGGAGCCGACACCGAAGTGGTCAATGCAGAATCGGCACCGATAGCCATCGATGCCGAAGGCTTAGTTAAGCCAGAATCCGCTCCAGCCAGAGCCGATCTCGACTCAGAACGAGTCGGAGCCGAGGCTGCAGGCTTTGACACAGAAGCCTGGGCCTTGGAAGACTTGGCAGTCTTGGATGGAGCCGACTTAGCCGAAGAGCCCTCCGGCTTAAGAAGGCCCCTCAGTATTAAATTATTTCTTCTTTCCTGCAGGACTCTCTGGCTGAAAGAATGACATATAGCACAGGAGTCCTGCAGGTGAATAGGCCCCAGGCAATACAGGCAAGAAGTGTGACCGTCTGTCAGAGACATCTTCTGACAGCACGAGTCACACTTCTTAAAGCCTGAGACCCTTTCTTTAGACATGGTGTTACACAAGCACACACACACCAGTCAAAGAATTTAAATTAAATATACCAAAAAGGTATAACTAGAAACACACACACACACCCTAACAGGGGGGGGGGGGGTGGGATGGGTAAAAGTCTGACTAAAAAAATAAGAGGAGACAGGGAATTTTCTGTCAGAAAAAGTTTAAAACTAAATTAAAACTAATAATAAAGGGTTTTTATGTTAAAGGGGGCTAAAATAGCAAAGTAGCAAATCACTTACCAGGAGCTGGTAAAAGGAGGACCTCATCAGCGAAGCGGCAAATGAGATCTGGGTACTTACCGCCTTGCATCATGGGATATGGGGCTGCCTCGAGCTGGTAAAAGTGATTCTCGAGCTTAGCAAGTGCCGAGTCGGAGCCGAGGATCGGCTCCGAACCCATCAAGCAAGAATGAAGGCGAGATTGACAACTTAACATTGGACCCTATTCTAACTATCTAAACTTGATGCAGGTTAAGGGTGGAATTCATAGCCCAGTGGTTATTAGTGAGAAGCACCGTTACCCTTAAATGCAAATAAGCTAAATGCAGGGCATTAGCAATGCACAAGGAAAAGGAAAGATGTTTTGAAAAACACTCCTACTTATGACAAAAACATAAATTATCCAAAGTCAAGGGTTAAGTAAATAGGCGCAACTATGTGAAAACCATAAAATTAATATTATTTCTTAGTATTTTGTATGCATTCGGATATTAGAAATAGATGCGACTATGCCTGTCATGTTTAAAGCACTTAAGGCAAACAGCAGACTGCACAGCTTTTATTAGCAATATCTGAAAAAAATAAAGGGGTTTAATATGTTTTATATGTGGGTATCCTTATGTGGATACCCAGATAGTTTAATTAAAGAACAGAAAGGGTGAGATAGGAAAGACCAAAAAGGGGGTGTTATAGCAAAGAGGGAACAAAGAAGAAAAACTTCAAGAGAGTTGTGCTAGTGGAGGGGCACAATACTTTCATCAGGGATAGACCCCCTATTTTTCAATTTTATTTTTTTTATATAAGAAAGGTAGTGTAGTGGGAAACGGGTAAGAGAGTTTAAGTGAAAGGATAAGGGTAGAAGGGCTGAAGCACCTGCAGAAGACCCAGCCAACAGAGCCTCAAACATTTCCACTGCCAGATGGTGGGGCAGTGGAAGATCCTGATGTTGAGGAAGTAAGGGGCCTGTCATGGTTTAGTGATCAGCACCAAATAAGACAAAGTGTCTTTAACATGCTGCAGCAAAGCCTCAACTGGCTGAATCCTCTCAAAAACTGCTTCTTCCAGAATGTCCTCAACTAAGTTCTGAAGCTCCTGTTCTGTGAGGCTTGCCAGGTAGCCACATGCCCGAGTGTCTACAGGGCACCTGTGTCATCACCCCAGCCTTGGGAGGATATCCCCAAATGGGCTGAGGGTGAGCAATCGCAAACCTAGGAGGTACATGCCTGGGTCATTCCAAGGGATTTTGAATCTGTAAAATAAATGAACATAAATGGGAGAGAAATAAAATAAAGCACAAAGGAATGCATAATTAAAATAACAAAAACATAGAAAAGGGGTGAGAGACAAGAGAGAAAATACACTGAATAAAATCACGTTATATAGAATTAAACTTCTTATTTTAAATAATTTCTATTTTTATGAATCTTTATTGAAGTAAAGCAGAATTTATGGGAAGTGCTTATGCATTCTGACATTTTAAAGTGTACAAGAAGTACTTATGCAAACTTTGGAGTAAAATGTTATGAGAAGTGCTTATGGTGACTTTTGGAATGAAATGTTATGGGAAATGCTTCTGTTTACATGGCAGGACAGCATTAAATATCATGCAATGGTGGGGTTTACACACTGTAGTCTCCTACACAAACATAATGATCAAATTTTTGCCTGACATGCATTCGTTTGCAATACAACAGTAACAGCATCCATCATAAATACTCTGAAATTATAAAAGCATTTAAAGATGGAAATACTGGAATTAATCACTTGCTTCCAGTAATGCACTGAATGCAATCTCGTCCTTCAGTTATTAATATCTGTTAGTATGTTTATATGCAGTAATGAAATCAGTTAAAGACAGAAATGCTACTGTTATATATTGATATCTGCCTCACTCTTGCTCACAGTAATGTACTGAGTGTAGTCTATTCCTTGAGTTAATGCGCTCTTTCAGTAATTTCCTTAAATACAGAGATAAAATCAGTTAAGACTTTTTTATAGAACTAATACAAAAGAAATATTTCATTGTCTACACAGTCTGCATGTAATGTAACTTCAGTCTGAAGACATGAACAATAGTTGTAAAATTACTCATGCAGATGTGTACCTGTGTTTTTCACACATATATATGCAGATTAGTATTTTATTCCTACATATCTTATATTTGTATTTACACAGACAGTTATCACATAAACATTACATCTGTCTATATGTAGATGCATATGCTTTATTTTGCATTATTATAATAACTTTACAGATACACTTCTGCAGGTGTACATATTTCTTCTTGCTAATACCTTTAATTACGCAATGTTCTTGTCTGTTTTACCTTTGTTAAATCACCCTCCACCCAAAAAAACAATTTTATATTTATTATAGAAGACTGGCTTTCTTGCCTCTAACAGCTCTACCCACCATGCCAGCTGGTCTGTCCTTTGATTCTTCACATCATCTTACCAGTGATAGCACTGCTAACTAGAGCTGGTGATCTCTGTAAGGGTTTCCAGGTGTTAACTCAGTTCCTGCCAGATATCGATCTTTTCCATTTGCTACCTTTAGTGCATGCCTTGATCTTATCCAGTTATGACTCTTTCAAAAAATAGATTAGGTTCATAGGTTCAAATGAGGTTACTAGTCTATTGGCCCTAGGGACATTATAAGCCTAGCCATGTTATACCCTTGCTCCCTTATTGACCAAGTTGTATGGTCTATATTTGCAGCTTGAGTCTATGATCAGCACCGAATGCCCTTATCCAAGAGGGACATAGGTGACACCCCCGGGGTAAATTTATGGTCTCCCATCCAGTTGTCTAAGTTATACTTAAATAGGGTCATTGAAGAGCTCTGTTTTACATGAATTGGAAGTTTGCTCCAGAAGAGTGGCAATCTCTGGGAGACATATCTGTCTTTCCAGCATGTCCTGTTAATGTCGCTGGCTAGGTTAAGATCCCCAGAGTAAGTGAATCTTGCCCCACTTGACTAGCGACTATGCAGCATTTCCATTAGGGAAGGTTCTGAGACTGCTCTGTAGGGCAGGTATATGTGACTTTTCAGCAGCCTATAAGCTGCAAAGTACAATGACAGGGCCTTCATTTTGTCCATGTAGGTCATGTGGTGAAGGTCCTGAATTTTCTTGGTGAAAAACCTTTGAGGTCTCCCCAGCTGCTGCAAATGTCTGGTGAGGTACATACAGAACGGAGCTCTAGTAGTGGTCTAATGAAGGATAAGTGCAGGGGAGTTATAACATTCTTAGCTCTGGATGTGATGCCCTTGCTTATTAGATGTGAAATATAGGTCTTCCTTACCAATGTGGACACATGGTGATCAAAGTTAAGGTGACCAACCTGTGTTCCCAAATTTCTCACCACAGGGTTTGAGCTAAGGGGGCTACTGGTAATTAGTAATTTGCAGGGACAACCCCTTTGCCAAAAAGGTGATAAACTAAATAAAAAAATGCATTAAATCATTTGTCTGTGTAAGCCCTTTTTGTAGTATGTCAACATCGCTGGGGGACTCAGTGATTCCACCCAGTTTGCAGTCATCATCAAACGCGGTAAGCCACAGGCCATCTACTTTCACCTAGACTTCTGAGAAATAGATTCCAAACAGTAGATGTCCCAGCACAGATCCTTGTGGTACACCACTGGTAATTGGTCTGCTGGTAGAAGTAGAATCCCAAACGTTGACTGTATATGTTCTGTTGGTGAGTCAGTTGGCATATGGGAGTATTCTCAGCCGGATGAGCTTCTCAATGATGCCTGAGTGGGGGATTCTGTCAAAAGCCTTGGCTAAATCAAGATAGGCTGTATGTACCGTTTTGCCTTCACCCAGGGCTTTGATGACATTCTCGAAGAAGTTCACCAGGTTTAATAATCATGATCTACCCTTAATGAAGCCAAATTGGGTTGGATCAAGAGTTTGAAGGTCACCTATGTCTTTGTTGATAAGGTCCTTGATGACTCTTTCCATGGCCTTGCAGATAAGGCCAGTTAGGCTTATGGGTCTATAGTTCTCTAGGTCAGTTGATGGACCCCCCCCCCTTTGTGTAAGGAAATTACTGTTTTTGTTTTCCACTCTGCTGGGACAAAGCCAATACTTAGACTGTGGTGGTTCCACTAGGTCCTGTTTTAGACCATTTAGTAGGCAGCCTGGGATGTTATCCAGTCCCATAGAGGTTGTGTTTTTGGCCATGGAGAGTATGGTTATGACTTGCTCTTTGAAGATACTAGATAGAGGACTGGCGAGAAATATTCTTTAGGATATCAGCAAAAACAACCACAGAGGTTCCAAACATGGCAAATATGATTTTTGCTTTGTTTTGCTGATTCTTTTATTCTCAAAAATACAAACAGATAAGCGCTTTCGCGGATAAACCCCACTTCATCAGACCCTGTTAAACACAATGTAACAGATGGCTATTTAAATGTTACAGCATCCAATCAAGTACAAGTCTAAAAGGAAGGGAAAGGTCAGTATACTTAAGTTACATACTGTAGTGCAAAGTAGAGTTGCTTTGTGCTGACAATTGAAAGCAGCTCACATCCACAATATTAAACACTATCAAACTATTGCAACCTTAAAAACACAGTACATATACATACATAAACACAGATAAATATACAAATAAGTAGCAGCATTTGTAAAAGCTGCTACTATTTCTTTCCTTTGTGGTTCCTTTACCAGAAACAAGGTCTCTGTTGTATCCCATATTCTTTAGGGTATGTCTGGTGGGGATGGGGGATAAAGTTTGCACCAAATCTATCTGCTAGCAGGTTGGTAATGTCCTCAGGGTTAGTATGAGTAGTACCATCCACTACTAGTTTGGCACAAAGCTGGGCCTTCCCTTCTAGATTTCTGATGTAGACAACAAATGCCTTGTGATTATCCTTAGCTAGGGATGCTAGTTTAGCTTCATCATTGGCTCTAGAGGTCTTTACAAGATATCTAATTTACTTGTTCAAGCTGTGGAGGTTGTCCTTCCTCTGCTGAGTAAGTTTCCTCTTGTCCTTTGACATTAGTTTTGTCCTCTTGTTGTATAACCTATTTATGCTTGATGTCTACCATCAGATCATGATTTTAGTCTCCTTATCAAACCAACTAGGACCACGGTCTCATGACTTAACAGTTGTTGCATGACAAGAACTACCTGTATCAGAAAGAAGAAAGTATGAGAGGGGCTGTGGTTCACAGCTTTAGAACCACTACTTCTGGGGTGTATTATTACCTTAACCAAACCCAGTTAATCAGTAGGGCATTACAGATGGTACTGTTATTATTGGCAAGTTTGGTTTAACTAAAAAATGCCTTGTCACATACATTTTTTTTAAAGGAATACAATCTAATTATACTTGTATGGTGGATAAAAAAACAATATGCAATAATCGTTTTCCATTTTTTGTAATACATATGAATCCAATTGTTTTCTCTGAATATCTTTACATTTGAGCATATCTAAGCATATATGCACATTCCTGAGGCATGCTAGGGATTGCATTGATGTGCTAAAGACGGATATGGAATCTGCAGCATGCACACGAGTCTGAGTCCATGTTTGTGAGCATTCAAGAGCTATTTATGTTCATGAGTGGCTGTACATTTTCACATACTACCGTGATTGATAGAGATAAACATAAAAGAGCCTAATTTGCATGCAAAATATGTAAATGTACATGGAAAGTTGAATACTGCTATATTAATTTGCCATTATTTGTTAGGTGGCAAATGCGTTAGGAAATTGCAGACTTCCTAAAAGTAAAAAAATAAATAAATAAATAAAAATAGCACAATGTATTGAGGTATTCAAATATGTAAAATTATTGATTCAAATTTACAAAATGTTGCTTTAACTAATATCATGTTCATGTTATGATGGCTATTAATGAAAAGTGTAAAGCTGTCATTTGGAAGTGGAAATTCAGTGCAACAGTGAAAATGACTAATGGTCACTGAGGAACATCATTACTTTGGTATCATTTAGTGATTTGGCATACATAGTTGAAATGTAGTCATTAAGTTTCTGACCATCAATGATGAATGAAAAATTATATGAATACATCGCAATGACAAGGGGTAGGGGAAATAAGAACCTGTTAAAGTGATTATTTTAGGCTAGAGGTGAACCAGATGAGTTCATCTTTAAAACCAGGAGCTGTGCCAAATCTTTTTATAACTTTCAGAATAAAAATCTTTACTCACTGAAGGCTTGGTAAAGGTGGTTTATTATGTAGTAGCAGCAGATAGTGGAGGTTGATAATAATTTAACAGGATACTGATACTGTCTTAATTAAGAGTGCAGATAAACTGGATAATACTGAATACTCAGACTTCTGTAACCCAGAAGAATGAATTGTTCTTTTCTTCTGTAATGGTGCAGCTAAGACAAACTGCACTGTTTTTCTATAGTTTTTGGACTTCTTTAATATGGCTGCATTTTTAGGCCCACGCAAAGAAAATACCGTATTTATGTAGGATATTTCTGATGAAACTATATTTATGTGTGTCCTTATCTTACAAACCCACCTGAAATCGTTGAACTGGGATTTGCTTCTGTAAATACTTTATAAATGTATTAATACAAATATTATAGCAAACATGAAATTTCTTTTTATTTGGTAAATAAACTTGCAATTTTAATTTTGACCACTAGGTATAATGAGCATTTATAACCTGTCAAGTGTCTGAAAAATTTCTGGACTGAAGTCTCTTAACTTTATGATTTAACATATCATATTATTGGTATTACATATTCTATGTAACAGCCTTATTAATTTGGTGATAGCCATCTAGGAACTCTTTTAAACCTATAATATATGTATCATGAAGCACAATTTCTGTATACTGTATTAACTTGTTTCTGTAAACCTTTAGCAAGATTTGTTAAAGTGTTAACTAATAATCCTGTAGGTTTACCTTTCAAATTTATTTGTGCTGCAATAGTAGCATTTTAAAACTATAACTCAAACAGAATGTGCATACTATGCCAGTGTCTTTTAAATTTTCTAATGTACAATAATCAATATGTGATGTGTACTTTATTCTTTAACACATAAAACTTAACATGTCATGCTTTGAATATATTAAATAACTATTATGACTTACTCTTTAGGTAATTATGTAACTTGTCTTGATAAACCTATTAAAAATAATTTTGCCACTCTAAAGCTAATGACTGAATTATGTGAGCTGTAAAATGATTCTGCAAAGTCTGCTCTGATTATAATATGCATACTATTTATGTGTATTATCTAGTAATGTTGTTAGAAATTTATTATACTGAATATTTAAAATAACTGAATATGAATGTTATATTCTAAAAAAAAAAAACAAAGACTGATATTAAAAATTGCCTAATTATACTGAACATCTGACATAGCCATGTATGAATGTTATATTCTGTAAACTAACTAAACCTAACAAAATGCATTTTTCTGCCAGTAGCAAACACAGAAAAAGCATGAACTGAAATCTAGTATTATAATGCAATGGTCAGAAAATATAACTTGAAACTGAAATTCAGCTTGAAATGCATCATGTTATGATGTCACCAATTTGCATGAATGCACTTTTGTATCTATGCTATACTTGGTTTAACTCTAAAGTAATTTACATAAACACACATCTGTATCTGTACTATATACATGTCCTAACTCTAAAAATACTCTTCTGTGGATAACTGAAAGAAATTCACATAAATTATGTACTGAATAATATATGCAGTTAACTACATTTCATTTATATTTAAAGAAACTTTGGAAAAAATCTGGCTCACAAACTTTTATAGTCTTCACATCTGGCTTTTCTAATAATAATCTAGTAATACTTGACTTGTTCAGTGCAGCTCTTGCTATGTTTAAGCCTTATTCTGCATTGTCCTGTTCACTGCTGAGGCACTGTAAAAGTCACTCTAGTGTCTTTAGGTACATAGGTTAGTACTAGGCTAACTACCCTTGTGGGCCATTTTAAGCCTAGCCAACTAACTTGTGGGCATTAAACATGGCACATTGTGTGTGTAACCATTATACCAACCTCCCACCTCATTTTCAAGTGTCACACAATAATTTGGCCACCAAAACTTCTCTGTTCTTTATGACAAGGCTATGAGCAGAATATCTTTGAACCTTTAATAAACTTGTAACAGAAAAAAAATCTATGATAAACTTTGTCCTTTCAGTGTAATATACAGGTTTTAATAACATTTGCAGCTTTAACTATTATAAAACTAATCTAGATGTACTTAGCTTTACTTGTTGCCCTGACTTTATATACATTTTCCTGCCTGAAATAAACTTATTTTACTAATAAATTCTTGTAGGTCTGTAACCAAACTGAAAATGTACTATATTGAAATAGGAACTGAATCAAATGGAAAACTTAGTGGCATTTCCCTGTCACAAACTCAAATGAAACTAAAGTAATAATCTGAAACTGTACTAATTTTTAAGCATTTCTTGCATTTCCACACCTTCATAAAATTAATCTCAACTGCTGAACTTTTTAAATACATCTGTGACTATTTTTACTTTGTGACTCTCAGACCATAATTTATACAAAATAATTTCTTCAGTGTGTGGTTATCTCTGCCCATTACCTTAAATATTCTTGTACTTATGACGAACATCATTTAACTCTTTCAGTGTGCTGTCCACAATTTTCATTGTAGCCCAAATCTCTAGATAAAAAGGGAGAACTCTTACTGCATAAAAACTGCCACTAATAATATTTAGCTGATCTTTACCATACTGTTTTATAGCATACAGTATTATCTTCAATTCAGCTTGCTAGGTTGACCTGTAATCTGATAACCTAATCACATAAATCTATGCTACTGGTGTGCTCTGGTAAACTGTAATTTCTGCATGATCTGTATAAAATCTTGAATCCTTTACATATACATGTTTACTACTAGAACTGAACTGACCTGATTATGATGCTTTGTCTATTCTTTACAAGCATGTGAAGTTTCCACGCACAGTAAATTACACTGTACTCTTTTCTTACTTTGGAGCTGAACATGTGACTGCACTGACAGATAATAGTTATACTGCACTCTTTCCTGCGTGGGATTGAAACCTTTGACTGTACAGTCACTTTTAAAAATGTAACACTGACTTTAAATTCTACACTCTGTAAAACATGCAAAACATTATTTGTTGTTGTTGTTGTTTGTCTTTCGGCTTTTCCCGGTTAGGGGTCGCCACAGTGGTACTCCGGTCCGCTAATGATTGGCAGTAGATTTTTACGGTACCGAGTTGCCAGCTTGATGCCCAACCTTCAATGAAGGCACGTCCATCCACGCATGTCTTTCGGAATGCCACTCAACCATGGGGAGGACATGCAGACTCCACACAGAAGGCACTCCCTGCACTCCAGCCGAGAAACGAACGGGAGAACCTCTTGCAATGAGGCAACAAAGCTACTGCTACACCACCATGGATATCCTATGCAAACCATTATTTAATATCTATACATTTTCTTCTTCTGTCTCAGTTGTTACAAGACATTTATGCTTTGCAATACTTTATTACCATAGTTCAGTGGTCTTGACAACATCTACTGTAAACCATTTATTCCATGAATTTAACTTGACTGTCATTTCTGGTGTACCATACACATCATGTGCTACTACAATGGTGTATGTATTCACTAATTTTAAATCTAGTACTAGTCTGTAACTGTCATCTTTTCTCCTCTGGTCATAAAGGTGAATTGAATGTTCTTGATTCTTTTAATATAATACCATTTCCTTTCCAATATTTAATAGATTTATGGATATCTTCTGTTGCTTCTCTGTGAATGAGATACAGTTTCTGAAATGTAGTTTACTATGTTCTGCCTGCCCTTCAGCTGTGGCAACTGAACCCGAATCTGTTTTTTCTTTGGCCCATGAATCTGTGTATTCCTCAAGTAACTAATTTTTTTAATTCTACACAATTTCACGTGTCTTTTGTTTGCACTACTGTACATTCTGTAACATTTTTCTTGTTCCAGAAAATCTTTTTACTGAAGCCTATAACAACATTTAACTCTGACAATATGTCCATACCTAGTGCACTACTGTCACACTGAGAACTGTTCACTGCTATAAACTTTGAACCTTCAAATCCTGATAACATAATAACTGTATCTGTGTCCTCTGATAGAGGTCTGTTTGTAACTGAAACTGATGTGTCTGTATCAATTAGTACATTAATGTAAACAATGAAATATATAACTGGTCATTCCTCTGCACCTTAAGCACTGTGAGATAAACCATCTGGTTTAGTGCTGGACTGACACACCCTTTATAATCTAAAAATCCTTTTCTACAGAAACAGTAACAGCATTGACTTGTGCTTTAGTGTGCACTTCTTTATTTTGCCCTGAAGTCATTATTATCTACTGCATCAGATCGATCTGCTTTCGTAGGATTGTTGTCAATCTCTGCACTCCGATCCCCAATCAGTACAATAATTTTATTGGCTTCAAAAACAGCAACCTAGAATTTATTACATTCTGAACATTATTTGCATTTGAAATAACATTGACCTGATACACTGAAAATGTTTGCTTTGGGTTCCATCCTGAAGCCTGCATGTCACATACACTGGCTGTGTTTATGTCAGGCTGACCTGTATTTGCAATGCTGTGACAGCTGTAAGCCTGTCTTAGGTCTATGGAAATGACATGTCATTGATACTTAGCTGTCCTACACCCACAGGCATGCCTCTCAAATGTCCCTGATTTCCACTCACATCTTAGCTCTGTCCTTCTTAAACCCTCCTACAATGGTTGGCTGTTATAGAAAAGCTAGTGAATTACACATAATACATAGGGACAATAAGTAAGGGTGTATACTCCTGTAACGTCAGACAGTGTACACTAATTCACCTCCTCTCATTCTGTCAATGTCTCATATAAATAGTTCTAACATTTAAAAGTGTCCCTAACTGTCCTTTTTGTACTCTGGCTTAGTCCATGATTTTGTTGATGTTTGTTCCTATCTGGTTGACAGCTATGCCTAACATAGCTGTAAACCTGTTACAGCAAGAAACCTGAACAAAGCCATAAGTGAGGGACAAAGACCCAAAATTAGGGGCACTGTAACTATTCCTTGTACAAAGTAAGAAACTGAACAGAATAACAGATATTACTGTAGCATAACTGTATTCTGAAGGGTATGACATCTTAAACTCAGTTGTCTGCCTTTATTTTCTGACAACCATCAATGATTGGCCAACCTTTTGTCAGAAATCCACAATGTTGTGTGAAACTGACCAAAAGTATAATGCAAACATCTTGACATTCTGCAGACATCTGTATAATTGAGAGGTATGATGCCTACAGGGAACATATTCTACAGCAGGTCTGCATTGTTTTCTGTGATTGTGGCACAATGGTGTTGCTGGACTATCCACATATAGTGGTTGTAATAGCACACTGTTATTTGCCTGGCAGTGGCCGTATGACATAGTAGTTGGAAGTTGCCTGCAGGAGACACACCATGGTACACTGCAGTGCTGGGTTTAGGAACATACAGCAGAATCTGTCACTGCACACAGGGACATATCCCTGTAGTGCTACTATCTCACTGGTATCCACATATATAGTATGTTTTCAGACTGTGGGGTATGATGTGTGAGGGAGTAGTGGAAAGTGGGCATGCTGAATTTGTACATAGTGGACATCCATGTATCTAGTCCTGTAATGTGTTCCCCTTTTGTCTTTCATGAACCATGTATTGCAGATGACATGCCCCCTACTCTGATGCAGAGAATGAGATAATAGTGGATGCACTAAGGCAGCATCATCAGATGTTGGCCAGGGGAGGCATAATAATGAACAATGGTCAGCATTGGGGACAGACCTTGTGCAAGATTTTAATCAGAATGGCCAGCAGGATAGGACCTATGAGCAGGTGTGCCACAGATATGGTAAATGCTGCATGATGAAGGGCAGCTGATACTGCCATGGATTATGCCACCACTGGTGGAGGGCCTGCAGTGGTACAACCACTCTCAGCCACAGAGGAATTCTTGGCAAACCTAGGAAGACATGACAGCTCCCAGGCCATCAATCACACCATACATCATGGAGGTGGGTGCCACAGTGCCCCCAGCAGATGAGCGTCCAGGTAAGCTTACTGTGTACACCAAGTTAATACTTTATCATTCATTGTGGCAGGCTGTATATACCTGTACTTGGTTGTCAGATCTATCTGCATTGGGGGGTGGGGTATAAGCTTATTTGTGCACACATACTCTGAATCTCAGCAATACAACCAGGAACAGTGACTATTGTACAAGTGGATATATGCACATATTACCCTGTAGTGCTGCAACATATGGTCATGCTGACAATACATCTCTCTCATCCTTTCAAAGGTCCATCAGGAGTTGCCCAAGCCTATGGTCCTGTACCTGGTAAGCATGATGCTGTTATTTTATGGATCATATATATCCTATGAAAGTTAAGGGCTGCCGTATTGCATTATGTGCAAATGTTGTGTTTAATCAGATTAGAATATTTGTATGTACCATTTTGAAACAGATGACTACAGTTCATAGACTGGGTAATTACAGATGTGTATTTGAATGAACAGTAACACATTTGCACTTATATTTATGAGTGACTACACAGCCTGGTATACAAGAGGTAAGTAATCCAAGATGCCTGTTCATACACAAAAGGTAGATGTTACATACCTGAGGCAGTGATACCAGTACTGGCATATCATTCTTAAGACAGGTGCACTGGGTTTAATGGGCAGTCCTATCACGTATAGTGTCATATTGCATACCTTACAGGTACATTGTACTGGCAACTTTAACTGGATGTAACTGATGTGCATGTTATAAAGGCTTTGGCTTGTATGTGTATGTTGTTGTGAGGTTGGCCTTTGTGCATGGGAGTGGAGATGAGTAGATGAGAGACTGGTAATGAAGTTGTGGATGCATGGGAGTGCAGATGAGAAGATGTGAGACTGGTAATGAAGTTGCGAATCCTCATTTGTATGAGTCTGTGTGCATTACCATACATAAAAGTGCAGGTAGTAATGTACTGCTTTTGTCTTGGTTTTTACAGGTGACCGGGGGGGGGGGGGGGTTGGAGTCTGTCCCTCTAACAACCTGATGTCAGTCTCTCATCAGACTCTGATGATGGTGGTGGCTATAGTGAAGCACAGGTGGGGTTGGTGGCTGAATCTGTCCCAGAGGTCGACATCCCTCTTTGCCCCCATTGTCTCCACACACAGTCAGTATGCCCACACATACCCAGTGTCCAGAAGCCACAGATATTGGACAGTCAGAGGGTGGACACATTGAACAAGAAAGTGTGGCAATTATGGCTCCTTTGAGTGCAGACACTAGCCATAGCCAGAGAGCTAGAAACGTCTCACACAGGCAGATTGACAGGGGTGCTAGTAGGAGGCCTGCTGTCTGTCCACCCCCTTTTGCTGGTTTCACATCTCGAGTCACTTGACATAATACCTTATTATTGCCATGAACTTTGTCATGGCAGTCAGCAGGGACATGAGTGGGGGTACATCAGGGCATACAATACCCAGACTGAGCCAAGCCATCTCATTGCACCACCCATTCAGGCAACATGTACAAAGCACCCACTTAGACATCCACAATACTGTCAATGTGGGGGTCACTACATGACCTACTGACGGCAGACATACACAGCATGGGGACATCCAACTGCAATAGCTGTTCTGTAAGCAGCAGTGCTCAACAGGGCACAGTCATGGGTCCTGTACTGCTTGGACTGCATGTCTCCACAGTATATGCGGGTGCTGACTGACTGTGGCAAACAGCATGCCACTATCTGACTATAACAGCCATGTGTTGACATACTTTCCAAACTTTGACACGTGCAGACTGTATGGCCCCTCACAGGGTTCTATCACATCATCAGTATGTGCTCACCACTGTTCATCTGCAATACATGTCGGTGCTGCCTGTGCCACTCAGTGTACTCGTAGGTGATCTGTGCCATGCATACAGGACAAGGTGTGACCCCGACTGATTGTATATGCTGTCTATCTCTATGAAGCATAGTAGATGGATTAGTCACCCTAAGGACATTAAGCCACTATGTGACATTATTAGTACATGCTTGTTGGTGACATTTGTGCAGCAGATATAACACACCATTAACACAGCCCAGTACAGTACAGAGAACACCTCAGTGCACTTCCGACCATGCCATCTGTATGATGGCTGGGTGGATGTCATCTCAACACTGGGGGCATGGCTGCATCTCCTGTGGACTTGGGCAATATAAGCTGTTCCTGTGACGAGGGGTAGAGATGTCTCCAATTGTGAAATGTATGGTCATCATGCTAATGACATACACATCTCCAATTGCTCTGTGACATGATGTACAGTGCTGTCACAGCCTGACATGCACATATGGCCACATTCAGGCTAGCAGCACTTCCACTTTCTGCATACAGGACATGCAGCAGCTCACACATAGTGCACATTGGCTGCATGCACAGTGGAAAACCTACCTGTATAGTGGTACAGTACTGGATGCTATTTACTAGGCCAAAAACTGCATAACCATTTCACGGGGATAGCCCATGAGGGCATGCCATTTGTGCTGCAAGGGGGTATATTTGCACACACTGAGTTGGCTGCTGTGAAATTAGAACCCCTACCTGTCTGCTGTTACACACTATAGCTTACAGTACTTATTTATTGTATTTATTTATTTGCATTTGTTTATTGGGATGGTCCAGCTGGGCCAGAAGTGCCCATTTTCAGTGGAGTCCCGGGTAGAAAAGCTCCACATATAAAGACATTTTTCATACAATACAGAATTTACATTAATAAAGACATTTAGTACATATTGTCAGCTTATACATCTGGTGAAAAAAACTATATAAGTAAGCATTCTCAAATCAAAGATATTATACAAGCAATACAGAGTATATAAGGGAGAACATTCCATATTAATAGTTTTCAGCTAGCAAAATTTATATATAGGACACTTCATGCAATGGGTGCAAAGAGTTAGAGACTAGGTACTTAAACCTTTCACAGGTTTAGGAGGTGGAATAGCTGAGAGATAGGCTATATGAGTCCTGTTGCAGGAATCAGCAAAGTTGGTGGATATTGTTGCAGATATAAGTGGTGGTATGATATTAAAGTAGGCTGCGAGAGTACCTGAATATCTTGCCTCGTTCAATAGTAGGTCTATAAGGGTTAAGAAGAGAAGGAAGTAGACAGGAGGGATCAATGGTAGGACAATGAGGGTTAGTAGAAGAGGGAAGTGGACAGGATGGAGAGGCGTAGAACGTAGAAAGACAGGTGGATGTAAAAGGAGCATGCCAGAGTAGTAGAGTGGGAGTGAGAATAGTTGTGATGGTTGAAGTTACATATGTGGTGCTAGCACATGTGCACAGACAAGACAAGGAGAGGTGTTGTTTCAGGGATGTCTTGAAGAGGGTCACTGAGCGGGGTGATCTAAGTGTTGGGGGGAGGGAGCTCCAAAGTTTTGCGATGGTAAAGGAGTAAAGCATCTGGCTAGCCGAAAGTTTGCGTTTTTCTGCATTTACGAGCAGCTGGTTGTTGGATTGGCGTGGTCTGTTAGGATGGTATAAAGTAAGTATAGAAGATAGAGCAGGGCACATGGATGGATTATGAATGAGTTTGTTAGTTATAGTTAGTAGGATCAAGGTGAGATAGTTGGGGAGTTAAAGCCATTTAGGTTTTGTAATAAGCAGTGGTGGGATGAATAGGAGGCATTAGTTACAAACTTAGCAATTTTGTTGTAGCATGGGTCTAGTTTAGACTTTAAAGAGGACTGAATGTTGGTGAGGAGGGGGGCACCATATAAAAGAGAGGGTAATAGAAAAGAAGAGGCAAGGGAAAGTCAGGCTATTGCACTGAGTAGATGTTTGTGTCGACATGGAGTGCCAAGCTTTTGATGTGTCTTTTTGACATTGGACTGGATGTGCAGGTAAAATTTGTGATTTTCATCTATGACACCACCTAGGAGTTTTTTGCTAGGTACAATATCGAGGGTGGTACCATTTAGGGATTGAATAGTGAAGTTCTCTTTTTGTACAGGTGTGGACTTTTTAAGGGCAAAGATTACTAGTTTGATTTTGTTGGGGTCCAGGGCAAGATGATTATTAGACATCCAAATTTTGGTGGAGATGAGGGCATTTTGGGTGAGTTGGCATAGTTCTGAGGAGTAGTTTGCAGTGCAGATGATAGTGGAGTCATCTGGGTACTGGATGACTGAGCCTTGAGAGCGTGTGGTGTGGAAATTATCGATAAATATGTTAAACAGAAGTGGGCCCAAAATGGAGCGTTTAACACCAGTGGTGGTGTTTAGAAAAGGAGAGTAAGAGTTCTGCCATTTAGTCGACTGTTGCCTGTTAGTGAGGTAATTAGTGAACCAGTTTAGAGTTTGAGGTGAGATACCTATGTTACAGAGTTTTATTAGGAGGAGAGAGTGGAATATAGTATTGAAATCTTTAGAAAGATCAAGAAATAGTGAAGATACAATTTTACCAGCATCACAGGTTCGGTTGACAGTGTCAGTGAGGGATATGCAGGCAGTGGTGGTACTATGTCCTGCCCTAAATCTGTGTTGGGTGGGGGTGAAGATGTGGTTGTGAGTCAGATGGTGAAGAAGTTGAGAATGAATACATTTTTCCAGAATCTTAGAGATGGGTGATAGTATAGCAATGGGGCGGAAGTTTGTGGTGTCTATGCTGGGGCCCCCCTTGTGTAGAGGGAGGATAAAAGTTTTTTTCCAGATGATGGGCACATAGGATTCTTGGATAGATCTGTTGAGATGTATGCTGATAGGGTAAGGGATTGAGTTGGCTGAGATTTTCAGATATTTGGTGGGTATATTGTCAGGGGCATTTGTGCATGGTTTGAGTTTTAGAAGCAATTTTTTAATAGTTGATGTGAGTATAGGGGACAGAGTAAAGTTGGGAATAGGGGGTGTACTGGTGTTATCTGTGAAGAGGTCTGTGGTGGACAACCTGATCTCGGGAAAGGTAGCGGTTAGATTGGCTATAGTAGCTATGAAATAGGAGTTGAAGGTTGCAGCTATTTCAATGGGTGTTTTATTTGGATCTGGGCAAGGATTATTACTAGACCCTGGGTTTAATAAAGAGTTGAGAGACCTCTAGAATTTCTTTGGGTTTTGCTTGTGTTGTTTTGCAATGTTTTATAGTACTAGGCGCTTAACCTGGTTTCAGAGCTGCTTGTATTGGGTAAGGTCAGATGGGTTTTTGTTTTTTTGCAAAATTTTCCATGATTTCCAGTACTTATCACATGCACCATATATTACATCTGCTGAGGATGTGATTGCAGGCTCTGTGCTTCTGGAGTGCACAAAGTAGGCTTGTGTTGGACAGCATGTGTGGCCTGCAGAGTTGTATTGCTTGGTACTGTTATTGTATCTATTGTCCTAGGAGCAGGGTACCTGTTAATATCTCTGTTGTGTGTGTACAGTCACCAGTATGGCCTTATGTGGCTGGTCATAGTTATATAGGCAGACACGTGGCCAGGGACATTTTTCTTTGTCAAAGGCATGCGTTGGAACCATTATACATTACACCACCTGCTCACCTGTATCTGTCTATATGGGTGACATTCTGCAGGCACAGGGGTGTGAGGGTGAGTGGAATGTGTACCGTTGCAGCCTTGGTTTGGTTCCTTTGGTCAACTGGATTGATGTGGGAGTGCAGATAACCACAGCTTTTGCAGGTTATGTGGGGAAATCATACATCCCCACATACATATATTTCAATGTGTATAATAGGGATGTCTCTATAAATGTGTCTGTGTGTATACATTATGTACATGTGTTATATAGATAGATGTAGAGAGTCTATGTATCATTGTAATATATATATATATATATATATATATATATATATATATATATATATATATATATATATATATATATATATGTGTGTGTACATACTGCCAGATGCACTATTCATGTAAGTGGGGAATGGGGATGAACAGACAGAATGTATACGTAGCTGTCTGTATGCGTAGACGTATTTCCACATAGCATTTCTTTGTGATGGAGAGGCAACAATAAACCCAAGGTTGTCTCATTGTCCTGCACTGTGAGATCCTGCATGGGTGGAACACTAAAGTGCTTTCAGCTGCACTAGTGATTGTTAGAGTTGTATTTAATCTGTCCTCTAAACTGAAGACTCTTTCCCCTTTCACTGTACGTGTGCACACTACTGGTCCCCCTCCCCCTTTTTTCTCTTCCTATTGTACTCCTAGGTCAATGACTTAAAACTACTTTCTCGTGGAAAAAGTTTACGTAAGTTTACCTATGTACCTGCAGCCCATACTTCTATTGTTTTTCCCTGTAGAAGTGGTGGTCCTTTTCACCACACTAGATTAGTGGCATAATATTTGCAATTATTAGGAAGATACTGCACTACACTGACCTGGAGTTGACTTAGCTTGGTTTTCTTGTTTTCATTTTAGCAGCTGGCCTAGTCCAGTTTTTCTAACTCACAACCTTGTATTACTATGTGTCTACCCCCCTCCAACACCTTGAACCTGCACACCTCCCTCCCACTCCTGCTTAATTACAGACATATCAAAAAAGCTGATGTAGAAAGGCACCATCTTTTGACTTAGCTTTTCTTCCTTGCGTCATAGGAATCCCCAAGTATTGTGCTCACATGTAAGTACTACCTGGTATTGTTTTTGTTTGTGATTTGTATTCCTATTTTTGTAAAATTCATCCTAAGGGGATCCTGCAGTGCTTCTGTAACCACTCCGACTCCCCAAGAACTAACTTTAAACATGTATGTACCCTACTGTAAAATAAAAATATATCCTATACTACCACTGATGTATATTAACCCTGCATGCATTCGTTAGCTGTCTATCATGGATTTTATCTCCCTTTACTCTCCAATGCTCTTTTCCCCCTCCTCCCAATGCTTGTAGCTTACCATTGTACTTACTCAATTTGGCCACCAGGTGGCATTGTTCAACCACTACCTATCTTTTAATACAAGCCAAAAGTACTGTAACTGTTCTATTAATTTACCACTGCCATGTTTTAGCCCTATTACTACTTACTATATTCTACTAAACTGCTACTGTCCTGTTTTCAGCTCCTATCCCCTGTAAACTCTCTTCATCCTTCTAATTTCACACAAACAATGCCTTATACCAGTGCCTCCCTACCTCTGAGCTAGTTCTAAGCTTCAACTAGTTCTCAGCTTCACTGATAACTGGCTTTCTTCCTTCTCCTTGGCTCTACCCACTCTGTTCGCCCTGCAGGCTCACTCCGCTTCCCTACCCTGACCCCAATTCCCACCCTCACTACTCTTTTTATTTCAACCACTCCTCACACACTCAAGACAACCAACCAATCAAAGCCTTCTCCTCTTCACCCCTCCTCCTTTCACCCAGCCAACCATCCAATCATAGCCTTCCATTCTTTACTCCTCCTCCTTTCACCCACAGTAATTAAATACATCACTATTTAAATATATCACTCTCACTACCCCCTCTCACCCTACAGCTCTTCTCTCCAACTACAAATCCTCCCACATTAAACTACCTTTTTCTACCCATGCTTTCCTTACTGTTCCTAACACTCCGAACCCCCATCTCCCTCCTACTACTCCTAACAACTTTATACCATGCCAGTCCTATACCTCCTTTCAGCTTTCACTCTCTACTCCTTACCATACTCCCACACACAACCATCTCCTGCCTCACACAAATAATAATTTCTTTTCCATCTCCACCTCTCTGTTTCAGCTCAACTCTCTGCAATTTTTTAATCCTAAAATTATTTCCACTACTGCTAAGGCACTTACTCTTAAACAAATACTAGACCATCCAGAATACCCTAAATCCAAACCAAAATGCACTAAAATAACTTCCTTCAATAACCTTGTCTTAGCTGGAGACATTCACCCCAACCCTGGGCCTAACCCACCCACAAATAACAATACCCTTCCCCTTCCTCTAACTTTTTATCCCCCTACAATACTCTCAAGTTTTTCACCCTCAATGCCAAGAGTACCAACAAAAAAGCACATCAGTTTCAAGCATGGCCAAGTCATAACCACCTGACATTGTAGCCATCTCTGAAACTTGGCTCAAACCCCACATCTCTGACTCTGAAATCCTACCCTCTGGATTTCACACTCTTAGATGTGACCGCCCAAAGAAAAAAGGCAGAGGCGTTGCATTAATCTATTCCAATCTACTTACTTTAATTCTCCTACCAAACCCCATTCCTAAATTTGCCGATGCATAACTAAGTCGGTCTATTAAAAATGAATAAGCACAAAAGCCTCTGTATCATCGCCCTTTATATCCCACCCAGAAATAATGTCTCGACCCTTGAAGACATACTCCAATGGGCCTCAGCTGAAATTAACCTTGAAACTTACATACTAGGCAATGTAAACATTGACTGGAATAAAATCACAGGTCCCATGCCCCCCACCCCCACCCACCCCCGTCCATTAACCTCTTTAACTTTACTCAAGTAACCCACTCCATCACCAGACCCAATAAAACAAATCCCCCAGGATCCACTCTTTACTGGATCTTAGTCAGCCATCCAAATAAAATTACCAACACTGGCACCATCCCTGACTCTATTAGTGATCACCTCACAGCTTTCATTTACGATGCAACTACCTCCCATCCACATCAACATCAATATATTCAGACCCGCAACCTTAGTAAATTTGACCCCAAAACCTTCTCTAACTATCTCAAACAAATGAATTGGAACATTCTAAAAACCCTTCCACTCGATAAAGCCATAGACCACTTTAATTCTACTTTCCTAGATGCTCTAAATTCCTTAGCTCCACCAAAAAAAAAAAAAAAAGAATAAAAACTATAAATGCCCCTTGGCTAACCAAAGAAACACAGCAAATTATGCATCAGAGACAAATCCTGGAAGCTTTACCAAAAGAAAAAACTTCCTGAAACCCTTCTCCAATATACACAGCTCTGTAACATTGCAAAAAAACAAATCTTCAAAATTAAAAATCCTACTACACTAAGCTCCAGTCAACCATCCCCAAAACCCTAGGCTTTTTTGGAACTCCATAATTTCACTCCTCAACCCAGGCTCCAAAAATAACCCGTGTCTGGACCCAAGTAAATCTGACCTCGAATTAGCCTCACTATTCTATTCTTTCTTTATAGAGTCAATATCCAACCTAACAAAAACTGTTCTCAACAATGACCCATCTCTTCTACATTCCACCTCATCTAAGTCCCCAGATAATTTCTCCCTATATTTGAGCTTAAACCTGTCTCCACTAACTACATAAAAAGACTTCTATGCAAACTTAAACCCTGCTCCAATGCACCTGACAATATCCTCTCTTCCTTTCTCAAGTCTGCTGCCGATGATATAGCTCTCACAATTAGTATCCTAATTAATAGATCCATAAAGGAATCCTATGTCCCTAAACTCTGGTGTTCCGCTTTTATTCTTCCTCTCCACAAGGGAGGCAAAAACACTAACATTTCAAACTTCTGCCCCATAGCTCTTCTCTCTCCAATCTTCAAAATCCTAGAAAAATGCATCCACGTCCAAAGTATGCCTTTTCTGACTAAAAACCAACTTCTTACCCCTACCCAACATGGCTTCTGACCAGGACTTAGCACCATAACAGCTCTACTCTCATTCTTAGAAACTATCAATCAAGCCCGAGATTCTGGGAGCTTAGTATCCACAGTGCTTCTAGATCCCTCTAAAGCATTCAATACTGTTTCCCATAAGCACCTTCTAAGTCACCTCTCAAACCTAACTCTCTTCTAAAACACTCTTTCCTGGTTCTCAAGCTATCTGTCAGATAGATCACAGGCTGTGAAATGGAAAAAAGGCACCTCACCTTTCTTACCCACCAGATGTCAGGCTGTGAAATGGAAAAAAGGCACCTCAGCTTTCTTACCCACCCCTACTGGAGTACCACAGGATCCATCCTTGGACCAGTGCTGTCTAATATCTTTATCAATAACTTTCACTCTGCTATTCCTAATGCCAAAGTCATCCAATATGCAGATGACACTACACTTGTTTACTCTGCCTCTAACCTCCCAGAACTTCTATCTAAAACTTAGACTGCCTTCTCAACTACTGAGATCTGGATGTGCCAAAATCACCTCTCAATGCTAACAAGTCTAAAATACTACTATTCACACCCTTAAAAATCTTTCTCTTTTGATAAAAATGTCTTCCAAGTCCTTAGCCAAAGCATCTCTCCGATCGAAGTTGTTCCCTTTGCCAAACTACTTGGTGTAACTGTAGATGAACACCTCAAGTTAGACATCCATATTCAGCAAAATATAAAGAAAACCCACCAAAACTAGGTATGCTATACAGTAACCAGCACTTCCTCTCTATTTCTACCAGGCATACTCTGGCCTCTGCTTACCTCCTTCCCTCCCTTCTGTAAGGTACCCAACTACTAACTAACCTATCTTCTTCCATCACTTCCAAACTTGAAAGCTGTTATAACAAAATTTCTAAATTTGCCACCAAAGCCAAACATTCCACTCATCACTGTGTTACCGTCCAATCCCTCAACTGGTTATAATTCACAAATTACATGGACTTCCTCCAGCTCACTACAGCACATAGACTAATATTTAATCCAACCAAATGCCCCACTCTAACATCCTTCCCCTGTACACCCTAAATAGAACTCTCAGATCTGAACACCAAAACTTAATTACTGTCCACAAACCTAAACGTCCTGCTGGACAACAACTTCTCTCCTTCTCCTTAAGTAAGAAATGAAACTCTCTCCCTTCCACACTAAGGACAATGTCAAACTCATCCAAATGGAAACATAACTGCATTCTCCCTATCTAGAACTCTAACAAAAGCCCCATGAGATGGTATCCTCCTGAGTTCCTAAGCACCTTATAGCTGTCTATAACCTTCTATAGCTAATTCCCATATGAGGGGTTGGGAGGGTGGCCTAATGGTTAAGGTGTTTGCCTTACAAACACAAGGTGCAGGGTTTGAGTCTCACAAGGGATACTTGGCTAGGCTTAAAATGGCTCGCAAGGGCAGTTAGCTTAGTACTAATCTATGAACCTCTCACACTCTGTAAATATTGTAAATAGCTTTGGACTTCCGACTTTAACTGTGTGAATTGTTAAAATGTATCTGCACGATATTTTCCCACTATGAGCAATATTGCTCACGCTTTGTATTATTTGATATGTATTTGTACTTGTACTTTTATTTTTATTGGACTATCTTTATCTATAACTGTAATCTGTTGCATGGAGCTTCTCTCCCCGGGCCTCTGCTGAAAATGGACTCTCTGGGCCAAGTGGACTTCCCTGGTAATCAAACTGGAAATAAATAAAATAAATAACAGAATTGCGCTCAAGTTAGCTAAATGTAGGGGCATGATCAATGGGGCTGTTAGTACTTACAAGGTGACTCCAGGCCAGAGCTACCTGTACTCCAGTCTGGGATTTTGTGTGCTACAGACATTGGCAGCTACACGTGTTTCCACAGTACAACACTTCCCTGAACCTGTCCACGGCATTCCCCAGCTGTCTGCTATACTTAATATGTGACTGGGGTACATAATGTAACACCACACACAGAGTGACAGTCTGTATACCTCTCAGTGTACATTTTTGCAGAAAGTCCAGCATTTTGCTATGTCTGGCCTGTTCCTCATACATCTGTGGTGTTCCAGTAACTTACTGTATAATGCAGTTATTGAATAGTACTACCTACAGACACATTTGAGTGATGGACTTTACATCCTGCAGATATTCTGTTGTGATGCAACCCACCATTATACTAGCCACCTTCTAGGTTAATCAGAGCATGTGTAATGTCTGTCTGTAGTTATGGCCCTTTGCCCCCCCCCTTCTCTCTTTGTCCAGCTTTCTAGAAGTAACGGATTGCAGGGATCATAGTTTCATAGGTGTTTACTAGGCTAATGACCACAAGGACCTCTTTAAGCCTAGCCATGCATCTCAAATCTCTGATAAGTTCTGATACCCTTGGCAAGTGTAAGCATGGGCCAGGGAGATGAACCATTTACAGGTTACCTATTTGCATTAAAGACATAAGTGCCAAACCAGGGATGTATTTCCGGTTTCCCATCCAATCGTACAAGTTGCAGTTGAATTGGGTTAGGGAGGAACTCTGCTTCACATGGATGGGGAGCCTGTTTCATAGACAGGGTAGTCTCTGGGATACATACCTACCTCTTCAGCAGGTCCTAGTTATATCACAGACAAGGTTTAGGTTTTTGGAATAGGTAAATATGCTACTGTTTGTTTTGTGGATATGCAGGAGGTCCATCAGAATGAGGTCTGACAATGCCCTGTATGCCAGGCATAGATCTCTCCTCAAAAGCCTGTAGGAGACACAATACAGGGATAGGGCCTTGAGGTGGTCTGAGTAGGACATATTACTTATGCCCTGTATTCTTTTAGAGAGTAACCTCTGCAGACATTTCAGTTGTTGGATATGCCTGGTTCAGTACATACCAAAGGGTGCATTGTACTCAATGATAGGGCTGATGAATGCCGAATACAGTGGAACAATGACATCCTTGGACTTAGATGTCATACCTTTGTTTATAAATTGTGCAACATAGAATGATTTCCTCACCACTTTAAACAGGTGATGATCAAAAGCTAGATTACTATATGTATGTGTCCCAAGTCCCCAACTACTGCGTCAACTCTAAGGGGTGTGTTATCAATATGATAGTTACTAGGAATGGATGACTTCCCAAAGGATACTATTATGCATTTCTTGGCATTTAGTTTTAGTCCAAGGCTCTGACACCAGTTATTTGTCTGTCAGCCCCTCCTGAAGAACATTTGTGTCAGTGTGAGATTCAATGACAGCTCCTAATTTGCAATCATCTGCAAATTTAGTCAGCCAGAAACCACTGACATTGGCCTTGACCCACTGACATTGGCACTGACGTCTGAGAAGTAAATGCCAAAAAGGAGCAGTCCAAGGACTTATCCCTGAGGGACTCCACTGTGACTGGCCTCTTTGTACAGGTGGACTCCCCAATTCTAACTTCCTGGGTCCTGTCTTTGAGCCAGTTGGTTATCTACTGGGTGACATACGAGTTTGTACCTAATCTCTTGAGTTTGTCAACAATGCCTGAGTAGGGTATTGTGTAAAATGCCTTGGCCAGGTCAAGGTAGGCAATGTGAATGATTTTGCCCTCATCCATTGCTTTGGTGACCTTCTCAAAGAGGTCCACCAACTTGAGTAGACATGATCTTCCCTTGAAACCAAACTGGGTTGGGTCCAGTGTCTGGAGGTTTACTGTATCTCTATTGATCATCTCCATTATAATTCTTTCCATGGCTTTACATACAAGATTAAGGAGGATCTATGTTATATGTTCGAAGTTTGAAAACTTCAGATGTTAAATAATCGAATTTAAATGTTCGAAGTTTCAAACATCGAACATATAATTAAAAAAAAAAAAAAAACAAACGAAACTTACCTGACTAGTGTAGGCAAGTTTGGCCTCCTGCACTCCCCACACCCCCCACTCTTTAAATATACCAACTCTGAGACCGCACTACAGTGCGGTAAGGGAAATCTTCCCTTTACTGCACTATAGTGCAGTCTCGGAGTTGGTATATTTAAAGAGTGTGGGGGTGCAGGGGTGCTTGCCCCCCTGCCTACAGCCGTTAGTTTTGAGTTTGGTTTTTTTTTTTTTTTTTTACATATGTTCGAAGTTTTATAACTTCGAACATTTAAATTCGATATTTGAATGTTCGAAGTTATAAAACTTCGAACATATGATATAGACCCAATTAGGGAGACTTATGGGTCTGTAGTTTCCAGGGTCTGCAGATGGCCCACCTTTGTGCAGAGGGATGTCTGTTGCCTTTCTCCATTCATTAGGGATGAAGCCTGTTTGGAGGCTACAGTTAAATAGTAATTCCAGAGGCCCTGATAGGTCATGTTTCATGCTATTTAGAAGGCATCCTGGGATATTGTATGGGCCCATTGATGCAGTGTTCTTGGTCTTAGAGAGCATTAAGGGCCTGTTCCCTAGTGATAGTAGGGGGAGTTATATTTGATATTTCCTGAAGGAAGGTTGAGGAGGAATGAGGAGTAAAGTTGGAAATTAATTTATCAGCCAGGAGGTTTGCTATATCTTCTGGCTCAGTATAAGTGGCTCCATTTACAATGAGCTCTACACACAATTGTGTATTGCCTTTGACGTTGCGGACATAGGTAAAGAATGCTTTGTGGTTGTCCTTGACCAGGGAGGCCAAACTTACCTCATATTTGGCTTTGGTAGACTTTACTTGTCCTCTGAGTTGTTTGATTAGTTTGATGAGAGTGCTTTTATCTTTCTGGGTGCTGCATCTCCTAATTTCTTCCATTATTTCCTTCCTCCTGTTATACATCTGATTGATTTTGTGATTCCACTGGGTTGGCTTGTTTTTTGAGTTAATTCTGTACTTCTTCCTGGCAGGTACAGCTGCCTCTATGCAGCTATTAACATGCTTGTACAGGGTTTCTGTGAACAGTTCTGCATAGGCAGAAGTATTCTCAGGGTTTATAGGGGCTTTAAATTTTGCCAGTTTCTCATTTAATAGCAGGACGTTAGCCTTAGAATAGTTCCTGAATATTCCCAGTTGCGCTGGGGGCCCAGGTTTTATTTTTACATCAAAGGAGACCATTTTGTGGTCTGACCTTACCAGGGAAGGCATTACAGTAGGGGGTGTGCAGCACTCTCCCTTATTAGTGAGGAACAGATCCGGTATGGGTATGGCAGTCTGTGGGAATACCACTATATGACTACCTCACATGCAAAAGATGTGGATGCTACCAGATTCAAACCATCAACACCATCACACACACTGACATCCGTAGCTCACTGCGCCACGCAGGCTTCCAGACAGAGATGTGTCATTCATCACACAATCAACAGCATACAGGCATACATTATCATCCCTGCATTACGTGTGCCATCCAACGTGTGCCCAGGTTTTAAGCCACAGCCCTGAGGTTGGCTGGTCTGCTGATATATCAATGCTAATGTAGTGTTACAGCAATTGTATGGGAACACTGATGTGATGGGGGATGGGAGACGAGCAGCCCATAATCTGCTGGCATAGACAGTTGTTTGACTGTCCTGTGAGCCCACTGTTTACCATCTCCCTTGACTAATGCAGTGGATATTCCAGCCATGTGGTCTAGTGAATATTATGGAGTACATACTATTGGACTGCGTACCTGTTGTCCCATGTGACTGTTAGATCTCTCCAAGTAGCTCAGTAGCCCACTATATTCCCTTGCATACATGCAGCGGGTCCATTCATGTGCTACCATATTCTAGTACCCCTTACAGGTGGTGCATAGGTGACTGACTTACCTTGCAAATGCAGCAGTTGACAGACCTGTAGTTCAAGGCTGACTCTGTCGGATGCATGCATCACACAGCCAATACATGGTTAGGTACAGTCTGTGTGGGCTGACTGGCATCATTTTTACTATATGTATGCAAGTTGGAGTAAGGTGTCAGTCTCTAGGACCCTAGGTTGTCAGTGCATGTGCTATGCATTGTCTCTTGGCCAAGGCCAGGGCATACTGAGCACACCTACGTCCACATGCAGGCACATCATCAGGGAGTTCCACCTCTGAGTCCTCCTGTGGCTGTGGGGACCTAATCAGTGGTGAGGGGCTGAGTGTCCCTTCCCTTTGCAGATCCTGCTGCAGCTGTTTCTGCAGGATCACATTGTGTAGCATGGCACATACTGTGAACATCTGTGCACATGTGGCTGGAGAGTACTCCAGGGCTCCACCAGATATATTGAGGCACCAGAACCATGACTTCAGCAGCCCAAACACACACTCTATGATGTTCCTAGTTTGTGTGTGCCTCATTATGGCATTCTTCCGTGGGGGTGTGCATTTCTGATGGGTGTCATCCATGGTTCCAGTGCATAGTCAGCATCCCTCAGTAAATGGCTGTGTGGGATGTCTCCCCTAGCAAACATCTGGCACACCCGTGATGTGTGTCATATATGGGAGTTATGATAACTGCCAGGGCTGCCAGCACACACATTCATGATAATGCCCTGGACATTGCATATGACCTAGCAGTTGATGGAGTGATACCCCTTGCAGATGATGTAGATTCTACCCTCCTCACTGGGTGGTGCCTTGATGTGTACACGAGTGCAGTCTATGGCACCCGGTACCTCAGGGTAGTCTGCTTCACAGTAGAAGTGTTCCATATTGCTGGCTCTCTTCTCAGGGGTGAGGGGAAAATAAATATGCTCACTGGCATATCGTAGCATGGCATCCAGGAACTGGAGTACCCTGGATGCAGATGCCTGTGAGACCCCACCTCATGGCCTCAGTTGGTCTTTGGAAAGTACCTGTGGCTAGTATCCTTACAGCTACACATCTGTGTCCACTGGGATGGGTTCCCCTCTGCTGGCTCTGGGTCTGAGTTGAGGGTGGCAGAGCTTAGTGAGTTGTTGTAGTATGTCCCTGTCTGCCCTGTAGTGTTCTTCAATCTCCAGCTCATGTAGCTCCTAGAAGGTTACCCTGGGCTTGAGCACACTTCTCAGTCTAGGCCTATTGTCAGCAGCAGCATCACTGACCTTAACATCTAGCACATACAGATGTAACAGCTTCTAGCATTCCTTCAGTTAAAATTCCTAAGTCTGTACTCCACTGGTGCAGAGTTTGGAGGAGAAATCAGATTGTATGGTGGCTGCAACCTTTATTGGGCTCTACTGTAGGTGTAGGTTGTGTGATTGGCTACCTGTGATGCAGTCCCCCCTGCCAAGTATATCATTAAGAACATTTAATGGCTCTAGTTGAAGTGAATCAGTAATTAATATATTATTGGCTTTTGGATACACTCAGCACTCCAGCATGCCACTCAAACACACTGAAACACACACTAACCAGCACACCACTCAAACATACTGAAACACACACCCCAAAGATAAACAAAGGTCAACAGCCAGTGTACACGCACCCCTGCTAAACACAGTGGCGTGCAGCGCAAACAGGCATAGCTGAACTCCAATGAGCTTACAAGTCCTTAGACACACACCCCTATTGATGCCAGCTACCTCTTCTGTGGACACTGGCATGGTTCTATGCCCACACTGAAGGGATATGCAGATGCAGATAACCATTTGTGCTATTCAGTAACCCCAACTCATTTGCATGGGGTTCCATGCACACAATCCAGAAACTATACAGTTTCAGGCCATACCTCATTAGCAACACACCAGTCCACCATTTTGGATACTCCACACAGGGTACTATGCTGGATTTCTGTCACATAGTATGAAATTTGGTTTTTAGACTTTTTTTTTTTACATAACTGTATGTTTGTGTACTGCAGCACACTGAGCAAACATAACCAGATCATTAAAAAAATAAAATTATTTTAACTTATTTCCCTTATGTTTTTGGACATACAGTGGATAGTTTTGTGCTTATCTGTGTCTGCTATGCTGTTTCTGTCAATCTAACTACACTTTTACAGCCCCTGTTGCCTGTTTAAAATATGGTACATAGAATTTTTCCATGTACACTAAGGACACCAACATGGGGTCTGCAGGACTGCCTCTCTGCCCACTGGATTCCTCTACCTCCCTCATTCCAATGAACTTCACCTGCTTATGAGATGATCTGCATGCCACGGATACTTCCATGTTGATGCATGTGTGCGGACTGCCCAGCTCGGTTTACTAGGTAGCAAACATGCTTATTTTCATATAACCAGTGTACCATAATGCCTACATGGTAAGTAAGACTGTGTAGGCATTATTAAATTCCACCATAATGTTTGTTATCTTCAGACTTGGGCTATTTTTAAAAGCATATCATATGGGATCTACACTTTGTGAGTACTACAGCCTGTTTATATTTCCACATTAAAATTTCTCTAAATAGGTGGTTTTCATCATCAATATCCATGAAGAAAGGAGTGAAACAGGGATGCTCCTTAATAGTATAATTTTTCACTATGATGAGTGCAGTGGTTTGTGTGACTGTGAAGGGTGGGAATTATATGAGTAAACTAGTATAACTCATCTGCTATCATATGCAGATTATTTAATTCACACGATAGCTATGAAGAGAGTTCTCATTTATATGGGTCATATTTCATGTTATGTTGGTTTATTTCTTCATGCAAAAAAAGAGAAAAAAGTACTTGAGCTTCTTGGAATTCAGTTTGGAGTAAATGAATGTCTAGCATGGCAGTGGCATATATTTTGTACTGCTTCTGATATATGTTGCTTTTGACTTCTTTTAAACTGACTTCAGAAAAAAAAATACTGAGGGGAATTCATTAAAGCCTACATAGAGTGGTTTTCCATGTAGGCATAGTGGCATGGCCCCAACATGGAAACCAGCAGCCGTGCAATCCAGTAAATAGAGCAGAGGAGCCTGCACGAGTATGCGGACACGGAAATGTCCGTGGAATGCAAATCACATCATAGGGAGGTGAATTTCATGCAAAGAGGTCAAATGAGGGTGCTGGAGTGACCCAGCAAGCAGATAGATAGTCGTGCAGACCCTGTGTAGGTGTCCAAAGTGTACACGGAAAATAACCATGTACAAGAAAATAAAAATTGGACAGGGGCTGTAAAAGCCCTTTTAGGTCAGGGATTGCAAATTAGGGACAGATATGTTCAAAACGATGCCCTGTGTGATGCCCGTGCACTGGCCCAGTAATCAAGGAGCCTCAGTCTTCACCACTAACACCAGTAAAGGGCGTCCACATTGGGAAGGATAAATGCACACACAGTAAAGTACAATTTCCCTTAAGAGCACACAGAGATCACAGTCAGTCTGGGGCTTGTTTCTCCCTTTCTCTCCAGATCCCCAATAAGACTCCCCACTGGCACAATTATAGTGTACAGATCTCAGCCTAGTAGTCAAGCCAAAACATCCAGTGCCCTCTCAGTCCAACCAGTGCTTCATGTCCCTGCCCAATTAGCTGAAACACACACTTTGAGATTTGATTTATATACAAACACACAGACACTCCTGGGGAAGGCTGGCACAGGTTCTCCAGCTATGCACCCTCCTGCCAGGCTATGAGGTAGTAATCACTGCCACTAACTACTCTTATCAGCTACTAAAAAGGCCTTACCAACGGGTGTCCAATTATTACTGTGCATTATTATTATCCAATTAGTAAGTGTGATGAACAGCAAGGCTTATTTGGAGTGGCTTTGTACAATATCACTATATCTATGCAATGTACTCTAGAGCTTAAATTATCTAAAAACCCACATAAACCCACTGAGCTCAGCCAAGCAGTGCTTAAACTAGCAATGCTTAGCAAAGTTTAGCAGTGCACAAACCAGCTTAGTGGGGCTGAACAGTGCTTAAACAGGCATTGCTAAGCACCACTTAGCAATGCGCAAACCAGCTAACCACAGCTAAAATAGACCTTGTTTAAACAGTGCTTGACAAGGCTTAGCTGTGCTTAGTAGAGAATAGCTAAGCATAGCAAAGCAGGATTTCATAATGCATTTTAAAATTGTGTAATTATAAACGAAATTTAATAACTTGTCTGTGTAATCAAAAAATTAAATTGGAATTTAAAAGATGTGTCATACTGTGTATTTACAAAACAACCACTGTGTGTATTCGAACCCTGAACCTACTGCACATAAGGCCATCCCTCTAACCACTTGGCAACATAACCATGCAAAATGCTGTTATACTTTTACATACATCTCTCCACTACTTTTAAGCACCGCGCCGCACCATGCATACCCACTCAGCTATGATTAAACTTGACCTTTCTGAAATAATTAAATGTATCTGGATTCTATTTTTAGATGTCTGGCACACATCCATTGCTAAGTGCCACAGTGCACCACTCAAACACAAAAAAAAAAAAAGAAAAATTTAAATACTTTTTAAATACATTGCTATCTGGCACTTTGACAGTGCAGAAGTGTGTTACACATCTCTGGACACAGTAAGACACTCCCTACACTTATTCACTAACCATGTTACACGGCTCTTCCACAGTAGTGCACTTTCATTAACATGCAAGGCAAGCTGTCGAGGGGGATCTGCATACACGGCCACAGTACCTTCTGTGTAGGTCTTCCACTATTCCTACATGGATTTTATTAAATCCCTATGACTATCTTTTCAACATAGTTATACAGTGAAATTGGCATATTTAGGTAGTGGTGGTGCTGCGGTAGCATTGTCGCCTCACAGTAAGACGCTGTCCGGTTCGATTCTCAGCTAGAGCGTCTTCTGAGTGGAGACATGTGTGAATGGGCATACCTTCATTGAAGGTTGTGCGTCAGGCCTGGCAAGCCGGTACGTAATAATCAACTGCCAATCATTAGCGGACCGGAGTTCCACTGTGGTGACCCCTAACCAGGAAAAGCTGAAAGACACAAAAGTAGTGTATGTATCCTCCTAGCAGCAAGGAAGCTGAATTATCAAACATTGTCTTTATTTAATTTTTGTGGGGGAGTCCCATTTAAACTCTATCAGGAAGGGTATAATGTATAACAACATAGGAAGGAAGTTTGGATTTAATTAAATTGTGTGTGTGTGTTGTTTGAGTTTTCTCTGAATTCTCTTTGAGTTTTCTCTGAATTCAATAAGTTGTTTTCTCCATGCAGGGATAGTGTAGCACCACCTGCATGGAATATGGCCACCGAGTGATCCAGTAAACAAGGCTGGGAGCATGCATGAGCCTGCCAACATTATTCTTCCACAGACACCACTGAATAATGCTAATTACCTCATTTGCTGGTGAAAGCCATGTAAATGAGGTTAATTAGTGATTCAGTAAGCAAGCAGGCATCCGTGCAAGAACACTGCGAGGTGCAGAAATGTATTCGGCTACTAGCCGAATACATTTCTGCTAAATTAAGATGGAGGCATGACAGCTCAAAGTAAACCATGTATTATAATCCTTAGACATGCTAATGACCATTGGCATGGAAACATGTTGCAAAAATATGAAAATAAAAATTTAATTTATTTTGCCGATTTTGGTCGTTTAAGCATAGGGCAGCAGCCCCGCAAACGGGATTGTGCCGAAAATGAAAAAATGTGAAAAGACAATTTTAAGTGAAATCTGCATTTTGCCATTATAGTTTGAGGCATGCAGAATTAAAATAATAACAGGTAACACTGGTTGCTAAGGAGGAAGACAGTGGTGTAGTGGTGTAACCAGAGACTAAGGCAGTGGGGTATGCAAATTAGCAAATTTTACTGAATCATTAAATGGGAGACCATTCTCTGGCAGCATCTAACTGTGTAGGAGCTAAAAGACAGTGGTGTAAAGCAGGAGAAGAAGCTGACAATGAATGGGGGGGTGTCATGCTTGGTGTAAGCACATTGAAGCTCCACGGCTCCTATTTGAGCTTAGGTAAGCAAGGGGGTGTGTCAGAGGTAGTATTGACTTATTCCATGAAATGAAGAGTGTTTCTGTTCAGGGGAGGACCATTTCTACTGCAAAGTGATTACATCAGCTAAACGGGTTTGCGCAACATGCACCAGGTCTAAAAGAAACAAAACAAAAAAAAACAGAAATAGCACAACTGTTTACATTTGACACGCGGGTTTGCACAGTGTGCCTAGGGGCTTAAAAATGGTGGAAATGGGAAGAAAAGAAAAAAAAAGAGAAATAGAATAAAAGCAATCAAGTACAAATAACATACCTGGCAGGTGGAATGCATCATAAGCATACAGGCAGCATCTGCAGCACAACAGTATAAACTATGCAAACACCTGTCAGTCTGTTTTTTCCCACAAACTCTGCACCATTGGTGTACACATGCTGGGGAATTTTAACCAAAAAATGTTAGGGGCTGACATTGCTTTGATACATCAGTATGTGCTAGAGGCTGAGGGTGTTGAGAAGGATAATGCTGACAACCGCCCCAGACTGAAGAGGAGGAGAAGAGTGTTCAGACCCAGGGTAAGCTACTAGGGGCTACATGATCTGGAGATAGTAGAGCACTACACGGTGGACACAGACATACTTCAGCAAATCATTGAGCTGTGTCTGCCTCAACTCAGACCCAGAGCCAACAGAGGGGAACCCATCCCAGTGGATACCAAGGTATGTGTAGCCTTAAGAATACTAGCTACAGGTACTTTATAAGACCTACTGGGGGACATGATAGGGGTCTCACAGGCATCAGCATCCAGGGTACTTCACCAGTTCCCGGATGCCATGCTACCACTTGCTGGTGAGCACATTTACTTCCCCAATACCCATGAGGAGAGGACCAGCAATATGCATCTCTTCCACCATGTAGCAGACTACCCAGAGGTTCTGGGTGCGATAGATTGCAAGCACATTCACATCAAAGCGCAACCCGGTGAACATGGTAGGTCTACATAAACCACAAGGGCTTCTCCTCCATCGGCTGCAAGGTCATGTGCAATGCCCAGGACATTATCATGAATGTGTGTGCTGGCAGCCCTGGAAGCTATCACGACTTCCACATCTGGCATTCATCACAGCTCTACCAGGCATTTGCCAGTGGGGACATCCCATATGGCCATCTGGTGAGGGATGCTGGCTATGCACTGGAGCTGTGGATGATGACAACCATCAGAAATGCACACACACCCAGTCAAGAATGCCATAATTAGGCACAATGCACAAACCAGGATTATTACATAGCATGAGTTTGAGATGCTCAAGTCACAGTTCCTCTGCCTTGACATATCTAGTGGAGCCTTGCAGTACTCTCCAGTCACATGTGCATACATGTTCATAGTATGTGCCATGCTACACAATATGATCCTGCAGAAACAGCTGCAACAGGAACAGCATGGGGAAGGGCCACACAGCCCCCCCCACCATTGCCAAGGTCCCCACAGGTACAGAGGGACTCAGAGGAGGAACTCCCTGAGCCAGCTACTGTAGGCAGATGGAAGCATGCCCAATATTCCCTGGCCTTAGCAAAGAGGCAACCCATAGCACACAAACTGACACTGTAGGGACCCAGGGACTGACACCTCTCTCTGACTCACACACACAGTAAAATGGACACACATCACACTACCCTGTAACTTACCATGTATTGGCAGTGTACTGTGTGCATCCAAGATAGGCAGCCTTCAAGCACTGTCCTCACAACTGCCGCAGGCACAAGGTAAGTCAGTCTTAACAATACATTAATGGATTAGTATGTTCTGGTAGCATATCTATGGTATTGCTACATGCAAGCAAGGGAATGGAGTGACCTACTGGGATAGCAGCAGACAACTGACAGTTATGTGGGACACCAGGAAATGTGTGCCCAATACTGGCTTCCCCAGAGAATGCAGTAGTCCCCTAGGTGACAATTCTCACTGCAGCTTATGTGGGGGAGTTAATAAATTGGGAGGTCATAGGTCACATGCATGGATGTCGATGTGTGGGTCCCATACTCACACCCTCAGACTCACCCAAGTCAGCCATAGAAAACCATAAAGAAATGTCTGGCAAAGGCCCACAAATGGAGACAATGATAAAATACCCCCTACAGACTTACACAGTGATAGCATAGCAGGTCTTGCAGTTGCAGTAAGGCTCTTAAGGGTAAGAAGTCTGAAACACAAGTGTATGCCATTACAATCTGACCTGTGGACTGTAGTGATATGCCTCAAGTCTCCAAGACAGGGCACAATACTATGCTAAATGGAACCAAAATGTAAAGCAAATATCAGCACAGTCTGTGTAGGTGTGCCCCCCCACATTCCCACCAAAATGCAGTAACATGTATGTTTTCAGGGAAATAGCAGCAGAGCACACATTCCTAGGCCTGTGCCAGTACACATGAAACTATGTTACATGTCTGTAATATGCAGGGGTCAATCATCTATGTGTATGTGTGGTTAATACTGTCAGGATCTGGCTAGCACTTACTCCTGGCTGTTGTGTTGTAGTGGCCTAGGTACAGTGCTGTCTTTGACAGGGCCATGTGCAGATAACTGCAGTGACAGCTATTATGCATGTCAGCTACACCTACTGCTCTGCCACTGACATACCTGGAAGTCACAGTGCTATGTGGACTATACTACACATATGATGGACATGTCTGCACAGTAGACTGCACTCTGTATCCACACCCATACCTCCCAACCTCAGACATCAAGACATCTGAACATGGTCAGAAATAAAAGTGGGACAAAGGCACAATGATAGGCATGTGTCATAAATATTGCTCTTACATAATGAGAAAGTTGGCAGGATGAGGGGTTTGCAGTAGCGGGAATTGTCTGAAGGTTATGTAGTCCGAAACAGTAATGTCTGTCATTATTTTGTAACATCAGTCTTCAATTATATGCAACTAACTTACCATAAAAACACAAGTTTATGTAGACAGAGAATCACAGGCCATGTTGGAACCCACATTGGACTTTATGACTGTATTGTGTATATATTTCTCAGCATACAGGCAGCTATGTACACCTTAACTGTCCCTACACACCAATCAGACAGGATTACCCTCAGCCAGCTGTAGGTGGCCCAGATGTGATATATCTGCATCCATTGCATGTAATACACAGACATATATATATGGGCAACAGATATGTCAAGCATACACACACACAGCTGTGGGGAAGTGAGAGACAGAGAGAGAGAGAGAAAGAAAGAGAGAGAGAGAAAGATACAGGGGGAACACAGAGCGAGTCACACATGAATATCCTAAATAGCATAGAGTGATGTCCTGCTGTGGACAGTGGTATACCAGTTATAACCAGTTGCACGTGCCAGCATAAAAGGTGAGCCCCATTGTGTAATAGTACCGAGGTGGGGGTTATATTATCACATCAACTGCCTGTGTGTCTGTAGGTCTAGGTATTAGGAGACCGTTTCCATGCAGTACACTTCCCATTGCCTTACTTCACAAGATCTGCTGCTGTCATTCACCTTAGAAGTACCATTGGACACCTATTAGCACTATAAGCTCTGTAGCATGTGTGATAACTGCATAACACTATAGTATAAACAACTAGGTAGATAGAGTTTCTAATCTCAGTCCTGGCAAATGTATGTGCATGTGTGTGTGTGTGTGTGTGTGTGTGTGTGTGTGTGTGTGTGTGAGAGAGACAGACAGAGAGTGAGGAAGTGTGTGTTTGATTTAGGTGAAACAGTGTTAGGCCATTCCCACCCACAACACTTCCCAGTGCCCCATTTTGTCAGTCCTGATGATGTAATTTCCCTTAGAAGTACCTTTGCACAACCCCAGCCCTATAAGCTTTGTGGTGCGTGCAACAACTATGTAACAGTATAATACAAATAACTAGATAGGCAGGGGTTCCATTCCCAATTCTGGCAAGTGTGTGTGTATGTGTGTGTGTGTGTGTGTGTGTGTGTGTGTGCGTGTGAGAGACAGAGAGTGAGGAAGTGTGTGTTTGATTTAGGTGAAACAGTGTTAGGCCGTTCCCACCCACAACACTTCCCAGTGCCCCATTTTGTCAGTCCTGCTGATGTCATTTCCCTTAGAAGTACCTTTGCACAACCCCAGCCCTATAAGCTTTGTGGTGCGTGCAACAACTATGTAACAGTATAATACAAATAACTAGATAGGCAGGGGTTCCATTCCCAGTTCTGGCAAGTGTGTGTGTGTGTGTGTGTGTGTGTGTGTGTGTGTGTGTGTGTGTGTGTGTGTGTGTGTGTGTGTGTGTGTGTGTATCTGTCTGTCTGTCTGAGTGTGTATGTCTGTGTGTGTGTGTGTGTGTGTGTGTGTGTGTGTGTGTGTGTGTGAGATGATGTATTTTGAGGACCTTCACACCCACAACCCTTCCCAGTGCCCTACTTCAGCAGTCCTGCTGATGTCACTGCCCTTAGAAGCAACTTTGGGCAGTTGTCAGCCCTGTAAACTCTGTAGCTCATGGAATAACTGCATAACACTATAGTACAAATAACTAGATAGGCCGGGTTCTATTCTCAGATCTGGCAAATGTGTGTGTGAATATAAGTGGACGTGCATGTGTGTATGTTTGTAGGATAAAGTATTTTGAGGACTTTCTCACCCAGTGCCCTACTTTAGCAGTCCTGCTGGTGTCATTCCACTTAGAAGCACCCTTGGGCAATTATCAGCCCTGTAAGCACTATAGCATGTGTGATAACTGTGTAACACTATAATACAAATAAACTAGATCGGCAGGGGTTCTACTCTCAGGTCTGGTAACTGTGTGTGTGTATAAGTGTATGTGCAAGAGTTGGTAAGTGTGTATGTTTGTAGAATAAGTATTTTGAGGACTTTCCCACCCACGACACCTCCCAGTACCCTACTTTATCAGTCCTGCTGATGTCATTTCCTTTAGAAGTACCTTTGGACAGCCCTCAGCCCTATAAGCTCTGTGGCGCATGCAATAACTACGTAACAGTATAGTGCAAATAACTAGATAGCAGGGGATCTGTTGTCAGTTCTGGTAAATGTTTGTGTGTGTGAAGGTGTTTGTAGGGTAATGTATTTTGATGCACTTCCCACTCACTACATTTCCCATTGCCATACTTTACAAATGCTCTTGATGTAATCACCTTAGACATACATTGCAACACTGTTAAATCCTATAAGCTCTGTGACACATGTGATAACTGTGTAACACTGTAGTATACACAACTAGATAGGTAGGAGTTCTAATCTCAATACTGGCAACTGTGGAACTGTGTGTGCATCTGGGCGGGAATCATATCCTCTGAAGATGTGGGTTATACCATTTTGAGGAGTGTACCACCCAGTATACGTCTGATTGCCTTACTTTACAAGGCCTGCTGACATCATACTTCCTAGCTGTACCTGTATACACTTCTCAGCCCTGTAAGCTCTGTTGCATGTGCAATAACTGTGCAATACTATAGTGGAAATAGGTAGTTCTAATCTCAATACCGCCAACTATAGTAGTGTGTGAAGCTTATCCCCTGTGGCTGCTGTGCATAGGTTATACCATTTTAAGGCCTGTGGGCCCCCTACCCATGACATTATCTTAAAGACCCTGTTAACAGCACCTGCCTCACATGCACCATGTAACACTATACAGCCCATACCAGTCATCTGTACAGATGTACATATCACATGTTTGCAACCTATATGTTGTCTGTGTCACCCAACAATTAGCATTCCTGTGATATCATTGCCAAACATGTCATAGTTGCTGTACTGACACACATCCCAGCATCAGACACTGTTCCTGACTGACCAATCATGATGATACAAAGTCTGTCACACTATCACTTGTGCATGTATGTAGGAGTAGTAGACAAGACCAATCGCTATGTCTGGTGGGTTATCCCACCATCCATGAAGGAATATGCAAGATTACCTGTTGTAAGGGGATGTGTGTCCCAGGCATATAATGTATGGGGAGCATGGCATGTGTACGCAGCACTATAGTACATACAACTGGATATGTAAGGTTACTAATAAGTCTATTGGCAACTGTGTATATGTTTCCGTATGCACAGCCCCTGTGGCTGTCTTCATTGTGTGTATGTGATGGCTATATCATGTTGTGTGCCTCTTCCACCCTGTGAACTCCCCACTGGCAAACTGGTGTCGACCCATACAGATGTCATCCACCATACAAAGCACAGCTACACAGTTTCTAACATCAAGACACTGTGGTGCAACGGTCATATCACTGTGTATTGTACATTAATAAATGGGTAGGTCATCCACTCTGACAAGTGTCACCTCCATGTGCATGTCTGTCTTAATGTATGGCCCCATGCAGCGGTGTGCATGTGTATGTGTGTGTGATGGTGCTAACATGTTCAGGGGCTCTGAACCCACCATTGTCAATCCTAACAGTCTCTGCAATTGTCACCCACTTCAATAGTAGTGGCAGACACTGCCACACTACAGTACTACTGTGCTATCTGTGTTATGTATCTAGTGGTATCATTTGTAAGACTGTGCAGGTAGGGGTTGTGCCCAGCTCTTCATCAGCTGCCCCATGTACAGGACTATGACTGTGTGCACTACCAGCACGAGAGGTCGAACATGCATATGAGATAGCAGACACACATTCTGGTGATTGTCAGGTTAGACGAACACAGGCTGACCTATGTCAGGAATACATACCCCAAACCAGTCATACACAGTACCAGGCAAACCCTTATCAACTGCATGACGGTCGAGTGGATGAGATAGAAATGGCAGTGGCAACAGGTACTGACAGTGGAATCTGTTTCAGTAAAAGTAATGGCTAAGCTGATGAGGGATCTAGTGCCAGTACTCAGGTAACTTCTCTATATGTGTGAGCTTGCGGACCTACGGAACACCCAGGTGACATGTATGCGGGCTAGGTGGCTGTGTCCAGGGTATGTATGCAAGGTCACACTGTCTGCTACAATTGCTCCTCACACACTTTTGCATGCAAACATACCTGGTAAACATGTACATGTACAGCTGTACCTTAGCTATGATAAGGTGACTGTGTTACCACTCCACCTTACCCAGCACTGGTACCACCAGCAGGCCCACAGCCTGCAGACACACAGACACCTGGAACACAACCAGAATACAGTGGCACTACAGTCTGTCAGCAGTACTAACAGCAATAGTGCATCATGTCTAACAAGGTACATACACCTCAATGTGTACCCATAACTACTACCAGCAGACACTACCCTACACAGCATGGTACCACAGCTACTCTGTGCATCAGACCCATATGAGCATGTCTGTGCATCAATGATATGGATAACAGGGTTGTGGCACACATATCACCACATGCATAGGGTATGGGGTGTTGGATTGCCAGAGGCCTATGCTGGGCCACATGGCTGACATGTGTTTGTGTGCCTGGAGGGTTGATGTCCATCTGGGCCGTGCAGATGAGCTGTGCATGTCTGGTGTTGACTGGCCTGGGATAAGGATGATTGAGTCTTTGTCTGCACACTTGCAAGCAATGTGGATGCCCACAACAGGTCTATGTTGGACAGCTGTGGAACATACATGGCAGGATGTATGGTTCACCATCTCCTGGCAGGGATGCAGTAACTGGTTCTTCCAGGAGTATCACTGGCATCGCCAGGCCCAAGGACAGATGCAGTACTACTCCCTGATGGTGGCTGCTGTCTGCTGGACCTGCGTCCCTGATGGGACTGGCCAGAACGTGTGTATGACCTGCTCCTGTATGTTGTCGACAGCACACTCCCTTCAGTAGTGCAGTTGGTACTACCACTATGGTACTGTGAATGTGCACGGTCATGTGGGCTCACAGCTCATGTCTCAGACCTACATCTACCTGACCAATGCCCTACTCCCACCACATGCTCAAGCACAGACAATGTACAGTCGAGCAGTGACAATGTCTCACCACACTATCCACAACATTGGCAGGATGACATATGGCATCACAATTGCCATAGAGGTCACCAAGCATGGCAGGGACCACTGCATGCATGACCCTGAGCATTTGTCTGGTGTTGCAGTCAGTACACGCCTGTGCTTTAATGATGACCCATAATGTGCAGCTGGTGACACCTGCCATAGCACTTACGACAGGGGCTTGATGGGCAGCAGTCCTCTGGGGAGCACTCTTGTCCATCTGCCTGTGTGACCTCACCTGCCCTCTGCCTATGACTGGTGTCAACACTCACACTCACCATACTCAACACACTAGCCTTTCCATGCCACCACCTTTACCCTGCCCACTATCCATGGCTGCTGGGGACTGGGCATGTGTGGACATACTGACTGTGTGTGGGGACATGGGTGAGAGTGGGATGCAAAACAATGGCATGGGTCCAAGGCACCAACGACCCCAACTGTGCCTCACTATGACCACCATCATTACGGGAGTCCGCTGAGACATTGACATCAGGTTGTGATGGGGATGGACATCATCTCCTGTGTTCCCCTGCAAGGGGAACACAACATATGCAAAGTAATACCCTGCAGTATTATGTTTGCTGAGATATATATATATATATATATATATACACACACATGCACACACATGCACTTCTGGCACAGCTGTGACACTATGGGCCCTTCAGGGCAGACCTTATGGTTGTTCTGCCTGCCGCAATCCATCTCTATCACTGCTGCTGTCCAACCCACAACAAAGGGTGACAAATCCTAATGTGTGATGGGCCAAATAGCAGAATCGGAATTATGGCCAAGACCAAGGCTATTGGAGTGAGCTATACAGTGTCACCAAGTGCATATGCATGTACTGTAAGTGCTGAATTACTGCTATGCAGACCACACATACTGACAAGGTGTAAAAATATGCGATAGATGAGGAGACAGGACTACACACTATCACTGCAGTACATAGACAGTTCAGATTCATAGGGATTCATTTCATACAACTTTGCAGGACAGTCTGCAATACATACAGGACACATGCAAAGTACTATGTGTATAGCCTCATAAGATGATACCAGGCTACTGGCCCTGATGCCCTCATAAGCCTGGCTCAGACTTTCCACAATGCCCCTTCCAATGCCCCTTCCAAGCCAGCACCTGTTTCCACTGTCCATCTGGGGCATGCAGGATCCCAGGGGTGTCTCATATTTTTGCCCTACAGTTGTCCAGCTTCCTCTTCCAGAGGACTATACATGTAATCTGCTAGACATGGGGAGGAGTGTATTTTAGACAGCGTATTGTGTGTGGCACCACACTATCCCGCCAACAAGTACTATGCATGTCATGGAACAGGTGTGGGCCTTGCGTGCGTGAGAGCAGTTTGTCTTACAGATGTGCAGAAACACCATAAAGGCTGGTTTGGACATGGCCTTGTATGCCAGACACAGGTCACCTATGATCAGTCTGTATGAGACTGAGTACAGGGACAGGGCTTTCAGCCTACCTGCATAGGGTAGGTGCTCCAGACCCTGGAATTGCCTGGTCAGGAACCTCTGTGGTCCCTGCAACTGCTACATTTGCTTGGCAAGGTACATGCTAAAGGTGCCATTGTACTTGGTAATGCATCTGATAAGGGTGAAGTACAGGGATGTTGTGGCCTCCCGGTTCCTAGATGACCTACCCATATTTGTGAAGTGGGCCATGTAGGTGGGAAACTGTCAGTTTGCTACCAACCTTGGTGCACAAGTCACTTCACACTTGACTGCATGCTCAGTACATTATTACTGTCATATTTAGTGTGGATTACATCTGCCACAGCAGAGGGAATGATGCCTCTTCTGGCATTCAGTTTACTGTAATGCTTCTTCCACCGGTCATCAATTGGGTGAGCGCCTCTTGGGGGATGCTCACATCAGTTGGGGAATGTAAGACAGTGGCCAGTTTGCAAGCATATGTATACCTGGTCAGCCACAGACCACTGCTTTCATCCTGTACCTCAGATATGTATATCTGAAACAGTAGAGGCCCCCAGACCGATCCTTGGTATTCATCACTTTGGAAGTATCTACTACTAGAAGTGGGTTCCACTACTTTGAATGAGTGGGTACTATCATTGGGCCAATTAGCTACCCATCTGGTAACCTACAGGTTGGTGCCTAGCTGTGTAGGTGTATGTATCCTGGCCACCTGGGAATTATTGTGAGAGAATTGTGCTAGGTGAAGGTAGGAACTGTTCACCATCTTCCCCTCATCCTTGTGTTTGTTGACCACTTCAGAGAGGTTGACCAGGTTTAACAGGCCTGATCTCCCTTTGACAATACAATGCTGTGTGGGCTCAAGCATTATGATGCTGCCGATATCCCTGTTCATAATGTCCTTGATATTGCTTTCCATGCCCTTGCAGAGCAGGCTAATTAGGCTAATGTGCATATGACTGGCTGGGTTGGTGGACTGCTCCGCCTTTGTGTATAGGAATAACAGTGGCTGTCCTCTGTGCAGATGGGATGACACCAGTGCTCAGGCTTTCATTGACTCCAGTGCAAAATGGATCTGAGAGCCCATGCCTGTGTTCATGTAGGATTCAGCCAAGGATTGTATCAGGCCTAAGGAGACATCTGTGTTGCCTTTGAAAGGGAATTACGGACCTGCTTCCTGATGATGAGGGGAGGGGGGCAGGTGCTGCACATGCACTTGTGTACCAATGGGGGGACAGGGGGGTGATGTTTACACTTCATCTGTCTGCAGCCGGTTGCCTGTATCTATGCCTTATGTGTATGTGGTGTTACTGACTACCACTACAGAGCAGATTTGTCTGTTGCCTGTGTAATTGCAGACGTGTGGAAGGCCTACTGACTGGCCTTGGTGGATGTGTCCAATATGCACTCAAAGACAGCCTTAGGGTAAATCACATGTGATCTTATTTGCTTGTGCAGACCAAGGTGACATTGCTTCCAATGAGGCACCTGTTCCTTCTTGGCCTGTTCGGCAATTATTTCCATCTATTATGGTATTTGTGTATTGCTGCTGTCCACCATGGGCGTTTACCCTAATTTGAGGGAGATGATGTCCTGTCAGGTATTGCTAAGTCCATACATCTGTGTAGGTGCCCACATAGTATTGTGGTGTGGGCCTGGACACTGCTGCCAGTTCCAACAAATGGGAAGTTGGCTGTACAACTACTTCTACCTGCTCTGAGGGGATGTCTAGTCATTTGTGTACAGTTAATTCTGTTGGACACTGTAAGGGGTGGGTGGCTAGGGGAGATGGTGACCTGAACAGTGATGGCTATGTGGTCAGATATTACCAAGAAGGATGACTGTAGGAGTGCTACAGTGGCTACTCATGTTAGTTAGGACCAGGTACAGGATATTTCCACCTGTCATAGGAGTGTTGACTGGCTGATCCACTGTATTGCCATTGACAAAGCTGAAGAATCTGTGTGTGTGTTCGTGTTCAGGTGGTATAGGTCATGCACACTATGGTTGGGTATTTGGAGTCACCCAGGAGCAGGGTAGATTTTTCAATCTTGACAGATTCTAGCAGGTCCCAGTAAGTGTGGCGGCTGTCCATAGTCATGGCTGGAGGCCTGTAGCTAGCTAGGATGTGAGTAGGTGTTTTATCAACTGTTAACTGCACTCAGGATGTCTCCCATGTGTCATACTGTTTGGTCATCCTGGAGTTGTGTATGTGTATGCTAAGGTTCATCACTCCCACCTTCTATGGCTTTGCAGGCCTTCATTTTGGGTCTAAAAGTATAATGGAATGACTGACCTGGCAAGGATGGTGTTCTATCCCCAGCTACAAAGCAGATGTCAGTGAATGCACAAATGTCGGAATCCGGCAGGACAAGGTACGCTTACACTGACATGGATTTCAGGGTAAGACACCTAGCTCCTGTTAGAACAACACATGCACAAAGGCACACAGTGGTTGACAAAGGCCAGTAAATAGTGTCACTTTATGAATCTAGCAGAGACACACAGTTACCAGCAAAGACGGTGTCGCATTCACAGGTCTACTCTGCAGAATATGACATCTGACAATCAAATGTATGCTAATATGTTATGACTTAAATCTTTAATGGGTTGCCAGTAATGTGCCAGACAATACACAACTGTATGAGGCATTGACTACAAATATGAGGCAGACATGTGGTCAATCTGTAAAACTCTAGACAGTTGTCAGATATGGGCTCAGTATATCACATATAGTCCAACACACATCTGCACCTGTTGTGTACTATGCACATACCTTATATAAGTCTCACATTTGTAAGACAAGCATATGTATCAGAGTAGCATTCACAGATGACATATAAATAATTACAACATCCCAGGTAGCTGACCTAGCAGTGACACACACAGTATTGGACAACAGACACACCAGTAGTAGTCATAAATGAGCTGACCTTTGCTGGGGTGACCCAGGGGCCACAGATGTAATTCATGTCAATGCAGACAGGGAAAGCAAGAATGGCCATACGTGCCAGACAACAGCATGTGAGTCCAACAGGTCTTGTTGCGGCCTAGTGTTTAATGACCCATTTGACATCATTGCATCTCTCCTTCTGCATTCCATTACAAGCTTACATGATTGACATACCTGTTACACTGCTGAAGAAATTCCTCACAACAATACAAATGGTTAGGTTTGTGTAGTTCCAGTCTGTCTTTGTGTAGATGGGTTGAGACCTGTGTTGCATAGGCAGCAGCTTGCCTTTTGTAGGTACTGCCCATGAGCAGATGACGGCCTGTGCACCAATCAGTGTTTCCCACTTGCTACTTGCATCCAGAGCAGCCGTGTTGTCTTTCCATTAGCCAATGCCATAGCAACACAGTGCTATAATTACACCCTTCATGTGGGCCTTGCCCATTTTCCTTGCCTGTGTGGAAGACGTTATGGAGGTGTGGGGGCTACAGCTTCACAGACAGTAAGTGGGCATACCTCTCACAGCAGGACATGTGGAGGCAGCCCAACAACATGGAGGACAAAGCTCCAGAATTGGGAACAGATTGTAAGTAAGAAGTGCTGTTATACACATAGAGGTTTGCTAGATTAACAGGGTTTGTCTGGACATGCATTGTCTGTCTGACTTGATGTCTGACAGTTATATGTCTCTGACATACCTCTCGACTGTCCTGATGTCCACAGACTGCCCAGAGGTTTCCCTGTTATGTTTGGCCTGTTTCTCAGACGTCTGTTTTTGTGGAATCAGTAGGATAGTGTGAGGACTGTAGTTAGTAACTGCTGACATCCACTGGTGTTTCAGACATCATGTTCTTCAGTGGTGTTATGTCACAACAAAGCCTGTAACAACAGCAACTGTTTCAGTTTGTAACACCATGTAAGATATGCCCCTCTTTCTGGCCCCCTGGCCCCAAGTATCTCATGCTTTGTCCAGATGTCTTGCAGTAAGAGGTTCAGAGGTATGGTATATCATTACTTAGTGACTGCACTCCAGGTATCATCCCAGTGACTTAGAAGACTCCTGGAAGTGGCATGTGGCAGTGGCCACGATTATGGTCCCACACCCTGGACATTCTGAGGAAATCTGTACATGAGAGTTACGGATGTCTAGCCATTGTTAACAGACTGCCAAGACTGTGCAGCAGTGTTGTGTGTAAATGTTTGTTGGGCTGAGTAGGGAGAATAGCAGATGTGAGTGTCCTTTTTCTGAATGCGCATGCTACTACGGTTGCTGGTGGTGGATCAGGTGTATATGTTTGTGGGTCAAACTGAGAAATGTCCTGTAACACCTCAGGATCACTAGTAGACTGAGTTGGGCCAGTATATGTCGGTGTAGTGTGTGTCTGGCAATCAGGGTATGTCTGTGCAGTCATTCTACTCTAAAGTTCATTTGGGGTACTGGTATGTTGCTGTGACTGTGGTGCAAATGGTTGTGGGTGGACATTTTTGCACCAATATCCACTTTCCCCTACAGTTCCATCCATGTAGTACATGATATATTTGGTTATACATGGTTAATTCCCCAGAGCTGATTTGCGGTAGTGTCGTGTTGGTCTTACTGTGGTTCAGAAGGTGCTGGGAGACATGGTTAGCAGCTGTCATGTTTTTTTTTTTAATTCTGTTACATGACTGCTGACATACCTCTCCACTGTCCAGATGTCTAGACACTGTCCAGATGCATGGCTTATATATTTCTTCTGTTGCCCATAACAGTTGTGGACTTCTGACAAATTACTGGGATGATACGAGTATTGACATTGATTAATAATGACATTCATTTGCATTTTAGACCTGAAATCTATCTGGAATTGTATGTTAAAGCAAACCATGTCCCTCTAGCAGACTTCTACGTGTATGACAGCCATATTTCAAATATGTCTCTATTGTTTTCCCTTTATCCCCACATTTTGTCGGGCTTTTTGCAGATGTCTTGTAGTAAGAGGTGTGTGTGTGTGTGTGTGTGTGTGTGTGTGTGTGTGTGTGTGTGTGTGTGTGTGTGTGTGTGTGTATATATGTATATATATGTATATATATATATATATATATATATATATATATATATATATATATATATATATATATACACATACACAAACGCACACACGCGCACACACACACACCCATATATATGTATATATATATAAATATCTCTCTCTCTCTCTCTCTCTCTCTATATATATATATATATATATCTATATATATCTATATATATATATATATATATATATATATATATATATATATATATATATATAAATAATTAGGTCTACTTCATTTGCTTGAAAGACCATTTGACCTAAACCCATTTGATTGAAATTTCATTTGACTGAAAACCAGTATTCAAGGCATATAACAGGGATTTGTCCCCCTCCCCAATGTCATGTGACCCTGGAGTTGGTATATCTGGTTGGGGGGGGGGTGCAGCGCAGAAGAAAATAACACAAAAAGTACATATTTTAAATTAAAATAGGTGGGGGGCTTTGCCCTCCACCCCCCAACTATATGTACCAACTCCAGGGTCACACGACATTGGGGCAGGGGACAAATTCCTTTTATTTGCCTTGCAGTTTGGTTTTCAGTCAAATTAAATTTCAATCAAATGGGTTTAGGTCAAATGGTCTTTCGATCAAATGAAGTAGACCCATATATATATATATATATATATATATATATATATATATATAGAAAGAGATAGACATATATTGGTATCTATATATACATATGTATATAAGAGTACTACAGATATATAATTTTCCCTTTTTCCCTTATGTTAAATGACTGTCTTGCATATGTTGGTTAAACATTGCAAATTCCTACTGCTCAGATGGTGTAGAGGTATATTGCTGTCATTGTAGTGCACAGGGTCCTGAGTTCCTGATTTTTTTTTCATTAATGTTAAATGACCAGAATGCAAGATATGTTTGTAAAAGCATTACAGATTCTCACAGCTTGGATGATGTAGTGGCACATTGCTGTGATTGCAGTGCACAGCATCTCGGGTTCGCTACTTAGCAGAGCTGATTATTTTGTTGCTTGGCAGAACAAGGGCTGATGGAGACAGAGTGATTAAGGCACTTTTAAGCAGTTGTAAGTGGGTTTGCATGGTTTTGCATGAAGCTAGGTGATGTTAACAGACTGTTAAGTCCTCTTAGCTTCACTTAGCACCGCTTACTCCTGCTTAGACCCAAGCTAATTTTAATTGAAAAGTAAAAAGGGTGACAGTAAAGTGGTGAAATGGGGGCAAGCAGGGGGTAAAACATTAGGAAAACTAGCTAGGGATGTGCAGGACGGGTGTAGGAAAGGACCATAGCTCTACATTTCTTCTGCATCAACAGCTGTGACTAATGTGTAGAATTTTGAATTTACAGCCTTACATCCCACAGGGAGGGTTGTTGATGACAGACATTTGCAGAATAATCTGTGGGTAGATTGATTAGCTTCACTATGCATGGGGGCAAAATGTAGAGCTATGTATGGGGCAATGTTTTTTTTTTTTGAAGGACAGATGCCTTTTTTTTTGTAAGGTGAGAGTAGGATGTTGGGGAAGGGCTGTAGGTACCTTTGGGGAGGTAGGTTAGGTAGGATGGGTTGCACTTGAAGACAGATACGACAGCAGACAGGGGCAGTATATGACACATGAGGGGGTAAACACCTTTGATGGGGAGGGTCGTTGGGAATCTGAAGCCCATGAGCCCACAAATGAATACAGTAGGACTGAGGTCCCCACCCATGGGCAGTCACCACTGCATCCCGAAGGTAGCTGTGCTGGAGCTGGACAACAGGGGGGTAGCCAGCCCCTTGAGGTGCTCCGGGTGGCCCTCCATCTCAGTCACCAATGCATCCCGAAGGTAGCTGTGCTGGAGCTGGACAACAGGGGGGTAGCCTGCCCCTTGAGGTGCACCAGGTGGCCCTCCATCTGGCACAGCCCATCATCCAACTCTGTTCAGTGACACTGCGCACCATACCCTGGAAATGACTGCGGGTGACAGGCTCCTGTCCATGCCCGCTCCTAGGGGGGATGGGTCCCATCCCCTGAGGCAGTTCCACCCAAAGGTGGTGCAGGACAAATGGACTAGGAAGTCCCAGGTTGGGTCCCAGACATGCTGGGGCCTGGTGCCACAGCCAGATGAGGTGGGACAGGCAGATCCACCGGGATCTGCTTTCCCAAACTTGCCATGGTGTTGAGGTTTTACAAAATATGTTGGTTAGTTATGAACAACGCATTTCAAGATTAGTTACAACAGCATGTGTGGGTGTTCCAATTAACCCCATATAACAGATTTAAAACAGTTGCATAGCAAACAGAACACATGCATAAATGGAACAACAGTATGCATCGTAAAAGCATGCCAGTAACATTGATGGCAACAAGCCACCTAAAATGGTATTTGAACAAGGTATGTTAGCATGCAACCAATCAAATACATGAAAATAATAGAACAAGTCCCAACATTAGGTTTGGAGAACATACCCGTAGTATATGAATTATAATAGTTATCCAGAAAAGGGATGGGGGAGAGAGAAAGTCTATTAACAACTGTTTATGCTTCTACGTTCCACAACAGTACTGCTCAATATTCTATGGGTCTGCCCTCACTTTACATCTGCCTATGGCCCATAGCTTCTGTAGCACAAACATTCCTATTAAACTGTCAGCCTGGAATGGTATGGGGCAAATGGTGACAACTCTAGGTACATGACTAGAGGGGACTCGTACATGTCAGGGTTACATATCTGGCACAGAAGGTTTACCCTGAACTGCTGTTATGTGAGTGTGCTACTGGCATACTTTGACTGGTTTCCTATCTGTGTCCAGGGTTATTGGCAGCAGTGACCACTAGCCATGACAGCGTGTGTGACACTTGAGACATGTATCGGGAAGAGTGCATGTTGTATGTACCTATCCTGTTGTCATTTGCAGGCATGTGGTGGGACAGTTAAACAGTTGTACACAGTTTATTAGTATACCCTTCATACAGCTACTACCATTTCCTTACCTATAAAACATGTGGAGAAAATATTTGTTAACACTACCTGACTGTTTTTACATTTATTCCAGATTCCTTGTGTGTAGATATGCACACATCTTAGTACCACTCCCAGTATTCAAACCATGTCTGTGTGTGCAAAATTAACAACTAAGCTATTTCTCATCACACTGAGCTACTGAGGAATTGCTGTTTTTTTTTTGTTTCTCTGGTTTCTGCCTAATAGTCTCTTGGTTAGAAAGTCTGAACTTGTAATCCTGTAATGCATGCATGACGGATAGTGTACTGTGCATTAATCCTTTGAATTACTACAATTTGGAAAGCAAAGGTTAACACAAGGCAATGCTGCATGGAACACAATGATACATTACACATTACTATTCAGGGTTCAGAGCTTAGTGCAGTATATATTTCACATTTCATTTATATCTTGCTTTACGGCTCTATTCTAAGTCTACAACAACATACCAGTGTAAACACAACAGTTTGTGTTATAGATGTTTATTACAGATCAATATTAGTCGGACAAACTTTATTCAGTTAACACAGTAACAGTATACCTACCAGCAGTAAACAATGTACTCCGTCTTAGTTATTTGCACAATATACTGCAAAATAGATTTTTACTCACCAGCTTGTTGGCATGGGCTTCAATGTTACTGGCCCTCTCTGCTGCAGCTGTAGGGGAGAACAACAAACATTATGCATACCTGTCTATCACATCCTCAGGCTAGAATTTGGTACACCTATATCTATGATGCTTACAAACTGCTGGAGTACAGTTGTCCCTAGCAGCTTGGATCGACTGGTCCAAGAGCACCCCCTTTCTCCACTTTAGGTTGGCAAAGTGGTGCCAGACTTGATCACCAGTTTGAGAGATGCCAGTAGCACTGGTGAGATCATGGGCGAGATGGTCCCAGGCCTCCACTTTATATTGTGAGCCCTGGTACTGGCTCTGCAGCAGTCTCTCATCATGGTTACTTATGAGGAGTCCAGCCATGACCCTGGACTCCTGGATACCCAGCGCTGCACCCTAAAGAGCGAACCCTCACCTACGCCAGACATGATTCCTGCACAGGTTGAACTGTAACAGGTACTGGCTGTGTTCCCACCTGTGTGGTTTAAATAAGGCCATATTTCTGCCCTTTGCCATCATTGGTCAATTTTGAAAATGTTGAGCATAGCTTACCAGTGCACAAACCTGGTAATCTGATTTTAACAATGCTTAAAGTGGAAATTGCTGAGGAGTGCTTAACTGTGCACAAATCCACTTAGCTGAGCTGACTGCTACTTAGCATTCATGTCTAAGCAATGCTTAAAATGGCTAAGCATAGCTGAGCACTGCTACTTTTAATTTTTGAAAATATCAGAATAATGACTTTATTTAGTAAGTGTATATGATTTACTTTACATGACGTCTCTCTTTGTGCTTTCTTTACATTACAAAGGGGTGTGACTATACTCTATGGGACATGTGTGTATACATGTGGTTTCACATGTTATATGCACAGAAAACAGTTATATGCACTCACACTTCCATTTTAGATCAACTGCACTACCCTGGATGACAAATATCAATTACTACATCATTTAAAAAAATAATTTTAACACTGCTTTCCACTGAGTGCCTGTCATGGTACTCGAACCACGAATGCATGCATACAAAGCCAGGACTCTAACCACTACACTATCCCGGTGTTAGGATTTTAGCTGTATATTTTTATTTATCTCCTCTGGGGTGTTTAAACAATGCTGGACAGAGGGCCATAATGTGCACACCCACTCAGCTACGCTTAAAAATACATTAGAATGAAAAAATATTTTTAATTATTTATGGCCTTGTACACCTTTGTTACTCTAGGAGATTGACAGGTATGTGAGGCTGTCATCTGGGCATTCTGCAGACACCTGTACAGTTGAGGGCTTTGCCTGTATGGCACTTTCAGATGGCAGATATTTGTGTTTCAGTCTTCATACCCTTCAGGAGGTCTGTGCTAATGTAAACTTTTTATTCTATCAGCTTTCCGGGTTTGTCAGTGCAATATTTGGGGAATGTCCCTATTTGTCTGCATTTGTTCCCCCCCCATTATTTATGGCTTTGTACAGCTTTATTGCTCTAGAGGGTTGAGAAGTATGTGAGGCAGGCATCTGGGCATTCTGCAGAAACCTGTTCAGTTGATGGCTATGGCCGTATGGAACTTTTGCAATGCAGGGTGTGTGTAACAGAACCTGTCACACACCCCCTGCATTATTTCTTGCTTCTCTAGCTGAGTGTAGGGAGCATGTTATATGTGTGTGCACTACTTAAACATGCCCCCTGCACTCAGTACTCGTCGTGCCCATTTAGTCTTAGCAGTAGTGCGCCTTCATGAATATGCAAGGAGCACTGTTGTTAATGCTAAAGCTAAACAGACACAGTTCACTCCATGCAGGAATAGCACTATTCCTGCATGGAGTTTATTGAATCCCGTGGTTTGTTTATTTAAGGTATTGAAAATTGGGTCTGTGAAACTTTTTAATTCTTTGTATATTATATAAAGTAAAATATGAGGCATTTTGGAAATAGTGCAGTACCCATCAGGAATAAAAATATTGCTGAATCATTTCTTGCAACATTATAATAAAATTAAGTTATGGAATTGATGTTTCTGCTTTATGTGATAACAGAAAATTGTGATATAAAATAATTACTAATACTTATTTTTATATTGATGAGTTTCATTGCCTTTAATTAAAAGGTGGGCAAAAATTCATAAACATAATCTTTCCTTGTTGTGTGGGAATAGGTAGATTTGCATGGCATCTATCATTACTATTATTTGGAAAGTTAACCGTCAAAGCAGGTATGAAGTATAAAAAAGCAGATTAGTGATTGTTTTCTTCATGTAATACAGAGGAAAGACTACAAGCATTTTGCCTCCCTCACCTCACCTTACTCAGGCATGCAAACCCTAACTTTAACAGTGACCCTAACCCTAATGTTAACCACAATAACTTATGAAAAGCCTTTTCCCTAACAGAACCATTAAATAAGACACTTGGACATCAAACATGCAGAGCACCAAATCTGTCTGCTTCTTTAGCCCTAACTTTAACCCTAAGACAAATACTTGTACATACACTTTCTCACAAACACACACACACGCAACCATGCACACACACACACAACACCAAACATGCACAACATTAAATCTATCCTTTTGGTTAGCTCTTACTATAACCTTAAACAGAAAACATTCAAACATACCTTTGCATCCCTGTTTACTTCTACTGCATAGAAATTTCTTTCAGTAAAATCAATGTTCAGTGTTACTTTTTGGAAAACTCCCAATTTCAAACAGTAACAAATTCTACCTTTATTGACAGCAAAAAAAAAATCTGTCTTCCTGAGCATTTAAACAAAGGTATGTAAAAATCAGTAGGTCATAACCTTGACAAGTGAACCTATAAGCCTACAAATTTATGACACAAATAAAATATTTTGAGGAAAAATGACTGGTTTGATTATGGATCCACAATATAAATGGATGAAAGCCTAACTACTTTTCAGACAATTGGAGATTGATTACAGCTCAAATGTGCAGCCAATACCAATTTGCCCATCTGTGTAAGAGGAAGGTTGCCAACTAGCAGCAATGCCAGCACCTACTGTTGAGAAATGTGCATGATATGAAGTAAATGCATGGGGACATGATCGCATGCTGCATGTGTGTGAGCATGAGCTCCCACAGGGAGCCCTCACCATCTTCAAGTCTGCATGCCAGCCACCAAGGGGTAGGGATTAGGTTAAAATTAGGACACCATGATAGCTGCCTGGATGACATCCTCCAGTGATTAGCTTACACCCTATGGGGGAATAAATGGAACAATTAATTGCGGCAGGGCTTAGTAGTTAGAAAAAATGATTAAAAAAATTGGCCTGGAGAGGTTAGTGTCCGCATACTACAGAGAGTGAAAAGGAAGATGGTTAAAACTTAAAAAAAATTAACAATGTAAATCAGAATAAAACAGAGAAAGAAATACATGCAGAATAATTTGACAATTCTCCCTGAATGGTATGTCAAAATAAATTGAACCTAACAAAAAAAGGATGTAAATCATATTTTTAAGCAAGTAACATATTTAATGAATTATCACTTATGACATAAGCAATCATACATTTATATAAATGAAAAAAAAATCATGTTGACATATTTTCAGTTGCAGACATTATACATCACATGTAATCTTCTATACAGTCATTGTCAATCCAACATTCATTCAGTTCCCGCTTTCCCTTAAACCTCATTCCTTGGATGTAAATAATATTGCAGTAAATATTGTATATAGAACTGATTTACTAGATTTTGTAAGTAGAACTGGTCCTCTAAAAGCAGGATATAAATCAATACTTGCCTTCACCAAAGTTAGGAAAGTTAATGTGTTAGGTAGAGAAGGTTGATGCCAGCCAACTCAAAAAGGCAAGATTTTGTGGCTGGATCACTGGTTCTGCTTAAAGCACTATGGAATTAGGAGACATGTATGAAGACACCCAAGTAAACAAGAAAACTTTTTGAAACTCAGAGAGGGAGAGACTTAATAACAGGAACTGTACCTGTGCTCTGTGGG